>NC_045738.1:19398059-19398852 GCF_008692095.1 Etheostoma spectabile | reverse complement strand
GGATGCATAGTATCCTGGATCCATAAAATAACTGGTCTTTAAAAATAAAAATCTGCCTGCCTCTATGGGAATTTAACATAGGGGTATGTATACTTATGCCCCTGTATTTTAAGGAAGAACATTTATGTATTTACAATACATTTTTAATTCACAAAGAAAACTGATGTCCTTAAAAGTTTGGATTTCCACTTTTTTTTTTAAATTAAGGCATTAAGATTAATTTCCCAAAAGATATTTTTTATCCCTCTTTTTAATCAACATTAGCATGGGTGTGTAAACTTTGTCAAGCCACTGTAAATAAAAAGAATGAAATGAATCAATAAGTTAATCTGCTGTCAGGTACACAATTTACATATTTAATTGATGCAGTTCACAGGCTCTGTCTGATGTTTGGGATCATCTCCATTACTAAGCGGAGTCCCTCTTTTGTTATGCAACACAGAGGTTGGCACTAAAGCTCAAAATACCTTTGATGCCTTGAAGTCTTTCCAAAACACATTCAATTTCGTGAAAAAGCTAACCTTCAGTGTCACTTCCGACTTGACAGATAGCTGCATTGTGCGTTAATACGACCTCTAAAGAGGAGCCCTGTGACGAAGGACGACCTCTGCAGGCAAGTAAAACTGGCAGCTGGAAAATCAGCCAGTCAAGAGCGGCATGGCGCTCCTGCTCGCTGAAGAAGACAGCTTAAAGGAGAATTCTGGTCAATATGAACTCGTAGCTTTGTTGTTTGGAAACTTGGAGTGCTGTCAGTAGAGAGAAAAATGAAAACAATCGGTGCTGCCTATACCGT
>NC_045738.1:19393838-19398049 GCF_008692095.1 Etheostoma spectabile | reverse complement strand
TGCTAGCGTTAGCACCCAACAGGCTTAAACAGGGCAAGTTTTAAACGTGTTTTTAACCTTCAAACATGTTCAATATGCCTACCCATGTGCAGCGATTTCTTCCGAGGGAACACAGCAAATCTGACTGCAGTAGATGTGACAGACACATGGGTATCATTGTTTTCAAAATTTACAAGTTTACATTTTACTGATTTATGTCTTTGTCTCTGTTTCACAACCACACACATAGAAAAATAAAACGCCTAAAAGGAACATCTTGTCTGCATCCTAATCGATGTCCCCCCGGTGGCCACAACCTTTTAAAGCCCAGCCAAATATACAGTCCTCCCCACTCACCAAAACAAGCCTTTAGTGTACGTTTACATTTGCTGTATGTTTGGTATGTACAATAGTAGATGTAGTGGCGTATGTAACGTAATATATGTACATACAGATAAAGATGTTTAAAGGATGTTTGATTTTAAAATGTACTGCCCGGTATCACCAAATGGCATGTGAATAACACACCAATTTCTAAAGTCATTTTGCGTGTTATCGCAGCGTTTAGTCTCTACTGACTTGACTGTGACGTAGTATAAAGAGTGAGAAAGTTTGAATAGGAAGGAATGGATGGATGAATGGATGGATGTTGACTACTTTTCTCATGGACGTAACTTAATTTACGTAAGAAACATACTTACTTTAACCCACTTTACAACAATAACCTTGTGTTTAAGGAGGAGTTTGGATTGAGAACAGGGTGTTAAATGAAAACTCTACAAATGCTTAGAAATGCATGCGAAATGTCCTTAAAGTAAAAGTGCAACAAGTCCTCCAATTTTACAGCAATATACTTTACGCACTGTTTAGTCCGTACCATCCAAAACTACATACAGTTGGGCCATCCCACGTGGGATTACAAGACACCGCCAGGCTATTTAACATCCTATTTAACCGGTCTCGCACATACAACTCATGTGTACAAATACACGATTAACAACAACACATGTACGTGTTTTCTGATCTTACACTGCTGTGGTTAAAGTTTGGTGCAGAATAACTTGGTTAGTGTTAAGGAAAGATGACTGTTTGGGTCAAGAGAACTAGGGTGTTAAGATTAGGTTATCTATTCGCCATGAACTGTGGGTTTTGTTGATCTATAATATCCTCAAACCTCCCATCTTCTTTGCTCCTGACATACATGAGCCATAAATCCTATGGCCACCAGAGGATTTCTGACTTTGGCGTGAACAAGTTTGTTTTTGGGACAATTGCTGAAATGAGCCTATTGTAGAATAATAAGGGAAATTGAGGCACCATGGGCATAAACAGCCATCTAATTCCATCTAAACAGATCAGCTTCCCTCAGTTTCATATACACACACACACACGCACACAGGTGAAGCAGTTTGTCTGATTAAAATTGCCGCGGCATATTGGCTGAGTTCAGTTAATTCATCTTTTGTTTGCCCTCAGGAAAGAAACAGTTCTCAGACCACACTTTGGCACAATAAAGTTTATTGAGGAGATCAACTTGCCGTCCTTTCATGACACCACAAATATTTCTACTTTTCTTTTTCATCAAGTGTTTGCAACACTAGCAGAGATGACTCATCAAAAGTACAAAGCTCTCTGTGGCAACCCGCTCAGATGCCATGTTCACATCATATTGGAAGATGTGGTTTTCTGTGTATGTTGACAAAGTTGCACAATTCGTTACACCAAAGCACGCAAAAAGCTTCCACAGACTGTTTTGTTGTTGCCACTTCAAGGAGTTGACAGAGTTTTTCCATTTGGCTGGCGGTACTAACAACAAAACTGAAATGTCAAAACGTACGAGACAAGACGGCAAGATGAGAAGGACAAAACGATGGAACAGTTCATGAACTGTGTCCTTTCTTTCTGTCCCTCTTTATTTCCCCTCCCTGTTTTGTTCACACTTTAAAATGCCCTAAACATCATCAGATCCATGCTCAACGCTGACGGGGATTGTTCCGGTTTTCACTGTAATCAAAGGATCTCAACGACTTCACGCCTGACACAATCACAGGTCCTTCTCTGCTTGAGAGAAGAGTCTTGATTGAAAGAATCAATAACTCTTATTTTGGTGACGTTTGTCAATGACAGAGACCTGACACTTCATCTTGTGTTTGACAAAACCAGAGTAGTAAAAGGGGAGAATAGAGACTGCATGAGTATTAAATGGCTTGCTCCTTTATGAGACATTAACAAGCTTCGCTCGGTTTAAAAATACATACTTGGTAATTTCAGGAGATGAAAAGTGGCTCCCTAAAAGCCTCTTCCAATGATCACAGAGACCTGCATTAATGACGATTGTAAAACTGAGTGAAAGGCAAAGTATGATGGCACTGGAGCTTTGCATTTCTCTAACAAATGGAAATAATTAAATGGAAAGCAAAGGAAAAAGAGACCTGGTCTAAAAGGTGTTTCAATAATGATGTCAGTGAGTGACTGCAGAGGGAGAGCCAGCTGAGCGATCAGACACGTGCTCGGTTTGTTGTCAGATCATCAGGGTGTATACAAACGCTTTGAGTTACGCGTCTTCCATTGAAATAAAAGGATAAAATAATCTGGCTGACTTCTTAATATCTGCAGCAACAGTCAAATGTAGTTTTTTTGTAAAATGCCAATTCATTTCTTTTGGTGCCTTCTCTCCATTTATATTTTAGGTCTCAAAGCAACCATTAGATTTTGAAAGAATTATGATTTATGTCTGGATTAAGCAAACTTGATTCTGCACGTCATTGACACAAGGGGGGAACGGCAGTCTTGGCGAGTTTTGACGTTGTTCAATGTCATATTTTACGTTCTAAAGTCACCACTCCAACGCCAGATGTGTGTCACAACTGAATCGGAGACTTCTGACTTGCATAGTTTGTACATTTTGATAGGGGAGGGCTGTCTCAAATTGTTATAACTAGTGCTCTCAAACAATTAAAATATTTAACTGCGATTAATCGCATTAATGTCATAGTTAACTTGCAATTAATCGCATTTAATTGCATTTTTATCTATTCTAAATGTCCCTTGATTTCTTTTTGTCCCATTTATTATATCTCATTTTAGTGCTCTTATCAACATGAAAAGTGGATCGGCTCGCTTTGTGCAAATGTTGTTGTTTTTCGACATCGACACACTCACTAGAATCCAGCTCCATTTTGACAGGGACCAGAGTCTGGACAGTGTCTGAACAGCACTGTTCTAGAGCCGCTTAAACACTTCCCCTAACATATCAAACTTTATGCAAACTCTCAAGGAAAACCTGAGCATTAAAACCCTCTTCTTTTCCAGTCAGAGGCTTTGGCTACAAACAGTTTCCAGTTCCACTTTGTTTCTGATGTGTAACAACTTGTCATGATTTTCCATTACAGGCTTGTCATTACATCCAGTCATTTTTTATTTACTCTCAGAATCACAAAGCTCTTCAGTTTCTCTGCTGTCAGGCTACTCGACAAACAGAGACCAACCCTGTTTACAGCCCAGATTCTGTATCAGTGTGACATTAATCTTCATTTGTTCCGGTATTGTGCAGTACCCACCTACACACGCACACTCTCACGGTCAAAATGAAGTTGGAATAGTCCTCCCCTTTATGGCCCGTCCCCAATCAGACCACCGCTTTTAAAATACATCTCTTCGATTACAAGGACATTTACATACTTCCAGCCGAGATTTACTTCTTGAATTTAGATGTAGTGTACACGTAGAGTGTAGTGCTCTCATGGAATTAGTTAGAGTGTGGTGCATTGATTTATTTTGTATATATCATGCATTTTCATTTAGAGTAGATGTCAGAGCAGTTGTTGCTCGTGTTGCTCCTTACCATGCAGAGCAATACTGTTTTTGTAATTTGAGCCGTTTAATCAGGGAACAGATGAACTCCTGCGGTGCCAGGTGAACGCAATTAAAGAGCGACTAACAACCTGGTAGGACAGAAAAACCACATGAGGTCAGGCTGGAGAACAAACGCATCCGAGGTTATTGCAACAATAATACATCTGATTAGATACAGTGCACATGAAACAGTGATCCCTTTGTGAAAAAACTCTGTGATTTGTCATTTACTGGACCGTTTAAATGCTTCTGATATCTCATCTTTTATCTTGGTTCAAGCTTTGTTGCTGGCATATGTTCCAGTGGCGCTCACTCACTCAAAAACACACCTGTTCACAGGTGGAAGGAAGGAGAATGTAAATGTCTTGGAACTAGTG
>NC_045738.1:19388438-19393828 GCF_008692095.1 Etheostoma spectabile | reverse complement strand
AGTTCCTGAGAAGAGTTTTCACAGGCAAAATGTCTGATGTAGCTTCGTAGTTCATTAGAAATTGACTGCTGGAAAGTGACGGCTGTTACACGTGTACCAATTGGAAATCAAGTGGAAATCAAACTTCATACACACATTCTTTGTAAGTCTCACACATAGACTGTTAATATTAATGGACAGAGCATGTGTGACATTACCCATTGGCTTGTGGAGATCTGCTGTGAGGTTGTCGAGTTTGCCGTTGCCATCCTGGTTGCGGATGTGATGATTTTAGACGAGAGGGAGGAGGCACGCTATGTTACACACTTTCACTGGCCATCACATCATAGCAACGCCCTAAAACACCCCCTGCTTTATCTACGATTTTAAAATCAATGACACCATAATTCAAAAAATTACCCTCACTTTGTATTGCAGAAGACTTAAAACTAGTAATTGAGACCATAAACTCATAAACTGAGGTAATAAATCAAGTAAGAAGGGGGTCGCTTTCTCATAGACTTCTACAGAAACCGACCTCCTTCTGCAACCGCACATGTAGCCCCCCCCTACTGTAATTCAGACAGAATGCAGGTTTAAGGCACGTCCTCATTTGCGGCACTTTGCCGAACAGGAAGCTACTTAGATCTCTATTTTTTTCCTGTTGTGTTCTTTAACCCCCCAATGTAGCACAAGTAGACAAAATTCCTGTTTTCCGGACTTGTTTGAAGCCCTGAATGGTTATTTTTTTTTCCTCTTTTGGGGAGTGGGTTGGCTTTCGTATTTCTTTGATAAATCTACCGCTACCTCTTACCTGCCAACATGAGTGTGGATGATCAGCTTTAAATGATCCGATTTGGATCATTTAGCCGTCACATTTATGTGAGAGAAAAGCCAGATTGCAGACTAGGTGTTGTATTTCTATCAAAGGTTGTTTGATTTTCCTTTTCAAATCTCAGTGTTAATCTCTATTGAAACAGGCTTTTTTTGGCTTCGTTTACAGAACAATAGACTTATACACGAGCCACTGCACTGATTGGCAGGAGGTGTTGCTGATCACTCCCCCTTCTTCCTACTTCCTTGACATATCATATTGTAAGACAGGTTACAATCCTCATTCACTCCCACATTAAACTGCATTTCCCTCATTATTACCATCCATTCCAACACCATCTCTCTCTTCATCTCTTAGTCTCACTTCCTTGTTTTATTTTTCCTAATGATGATAAAGATTGTCATATCACTATTTTATGAGTAACATTGTGGGTAGTTTCAGTTTTTCTTGTGCATTTGAGTGGAGGACAAAGCAGATGTTTTCAATTATGATCACTACAATAGATTTTTTGTTGTCCACGGTGTGCGTGCGGCGGGAGGGCAGCACCAGGCTCGGTCCAGGAGCTCACAGCGTAATGAGCTGCTGCTGCCTCGGGGAATTAGGCGCTCAATGCAAAACCGGAGCACCGTTTATTTAGTAAATCTGTCCCTGCATGTCTGTTTATTAGGCAGTTCGGAATGGTTTTGTATAAAAATGCAGCTGCATCATGTCGCAAAGTTGGTGAAGAATGAAGAAAGACAAATTCAACATCACTTAACCCTTGTGACGTCTTCCCGTCGACCATACATTAGTTTTTCTGGGTCAAAATTTTTAATTGAAACTTTTTTATCAACGTTTTGGTCGACTTTTTTTTGTCACTTTTACTGACGTTTTTTTTGAAGATTTTACGACAGTTTAGTCTCTTTTTTTGACATTCTTTTATCACTTTTTTTTCAAATGCGACATGATTGAATATAACACCCAAATTCAATGAAAGTAGTAAACTGATCATTAACTTTAGTTGTGAAGCGCGTTGTATTGAGCCATTTCACGTTTTGTTTTTTTTGGTTGAAAGAAACCCAAATTGATGATATCACTTATTCAAAATGCGTCAAAGTTGACCCAAAGACAACAGGAGGGTTAAATGACATTTCTAACTTCAAAATCCAGCCCAGAGCAATTATTGTTCTGTATAATACCCCCTCTTTCTGTCCTGAGTCTGGTGACAACCCTGCTGGGATTATTTGGGGTGACACATTTGCGTCTGTAGGTTTTACAAATTTCATGACACACAGACATATACACACACACACCCAGGTACATTTTAAAAAGAACTACACTTAAATAATTTTTCATGAGTTACCTTAAGCCATGTAATATATAACTTTGGTTTCAAGATATTTCTCTATTTGTTTGGTTTGTTATTGTTTTTATTTCATTTTAAAAATATAGCCTTTGTTGTTATTTAGTTAAGCGTATATTGTCGTATTTACTTTCTTTTCTTTTATTTCTTTTCTATACAGTATATGTCATGACATGTTTTAATAGTGTCTGATTACATGTTGTTTTGGACCCCAGGAAGACTAACTGGTTGTCTAGGCGTCAGCTAATGGGGATCCTTATAATAAATACTAACACACACACACACACACACACACACACACACACATACACACACATCCCACCCTTACATTCTCCATTTCCCACAGCCTTTGATTTCTTCTATCGTCTGCTCCCATGTGTGACTGTTTCTCCCCAGAAGCTTTATTGAAAAAAATAGAGAGAGAATTATTCTTTATCTCCGGCTTGCCCACAACTGGCTTATCATGTATGCATTGGAAAAAGCCTGAGGTGATAGGGGCAACAAAAAAGGCCACAGAAATAAGGTAGACGTCTATGAAGAGTTGTATTAAGCTGTCAGAAAATGAAGAGACAAGATGTGCACTCCCATTGACCTTGGTCTGACAGCGAGGAGCGATAACACCTGAAAAAGACTTTTGAAAATTTGCTCTGCATTGTACAACGCGTTCTGAAAGGCAGCGTTGTTGTGTAGAGTGCCGCGTGTGTGACTTTCAAAATACTTTTTATTTTATGAAACCAAAGTCACATTCAAGAAACTGATGGGGAGGAGTGGAGGAAAATACACACATCCACAGGCCCCAGCGTAAAAATGAAGATTAGAAAACATAGTGAGCATTATTCTTATTTCGAAAAGAATAATTCCTTCATCTCTTTTCTGTGTTGTAGTATGCTCTCTAACTGCCGTCTCAACACCTGAACTAAACAGAGCTGAATCAACACAAACAACGGTTTCATGCACTTCTTTCACCTCTGCAGCAGTCAGATTCACCGTGTTCCCTCGGAAGGAATCACTGCACGTGGTTAGGTTCTTGTAAGGACGTTTTGAACATGTATAGAGGCTAAAAACACATTTAAAACTTGCCCGGTTGTGGTCAGGTTAGTTCAGTGATAGAGCAGACGTACTGAGAGGGTTATGCCTCGACGCAGAGGTCCCGGGTTTGAATCCGACCTGTGATGATTTCCTGTGTTTCTTCCACCTTTCTCCCCTAGCTGTCCTGTCCATAAAAAGCTCAAAAAAAGCCTGTTGGTTGCTAACCATAGACTGTGTATATATATATATATATGTGTATATATATAATATATATATCTAGATAATACTAATATATATATATATATATATATATATACATATATATATATTAATATTAACGGTCTAGGGTGCTAACACTAGCAGGAGGATAACACGGTGTCTCCCTGATGTAAGTCGAGTGCAGATTTGAGTTCTGCAGGCTCCGATTTAAACGGTTTACAGCATTGCTGTCATACTGAAATTTGTGAAATCTATGAAATAATAGTTTTCTCATTACAAATAGTAACAGAAAGTGGGAATCATTCAATAATGTTTTACCTATCCATGATTGTGTGATTGCTAACGTTAGATCAAAACACCATTCAAGTGACAGCCTTTGTTGTGTTTGATGCTAACTTGTAGCCAGCAGTGAACCAACTTGGTTAAGCATGTCCATTTTTACTGTATTGACATTACAGAAGTCTCTCGTTAGCATCTTGTATGCTTCTTGTTGCAAAGTGACGCATGCACGACTCACATCTTCACTCGACGTACATCGGGGAATGACACAAGGTGCAGGCAGCACCGATTGTTTTCGTTTTTCTCTTTACTGACAGCACTCCAAAATTATAAACAGCAGCGTTATGTATTGGAATCGACCGGAATTCTCCTTTAACTTAGTACTCTTCATACTTTGTGGGACAAAAGGCTAAAAAGAGATCTCTTTATCGCATTAAATCCTTGGCAACATGCTGTGCATTTCACTGTGACAGGTGCATCTTGTCTAGCAGCTCCTCCAACTTAGAAACACCAGCTTGCAGGGCCGTTTTTAGCTTTTTGAGGGGCCCAAAGCACAGCAATGTTGGCCCTTGTTTGTGATGTGACTGATTCTCCTCTAGTCTCTAATCTTTTTAAATGAATTTAAATAAAAAAAGATTGATCAAAAAATCTTTTTCAAAACAGTGCTATTTCTCTTTCAAAAGGCAGCAATACATTACACGTTAAAATCTGGAGTGTTCATGTAATTTCCCACATCAGCAGTGAAATTAATTAGTGCATATCACCGAAATGTTTTTTTTTAATTCAAAAAAATACAATCCAAAAAAAAATCTAAATTGTTCAAAAATGTAATCATGAACACGGTGAATCGAGATTGCGATTTTACAACGATTAATGGTGCACTGCAAGCCTAATTAGTAGGCAATGTTGTCAAAAAACCACAACGCAAAACTAATAAGACAATTTAAATGAATACTTTCCTTTTAAATAAACGCCAAGGAAAGAAATTTACACTTATACTGTGTAAAAATAAATGACCACATAAGTAGATGATAAAAGCCCCGAGAGGATGCTGTGAAGACACAGTGGTCCATGAGTTCACATCCCAGACAGACCCATACAGGATCTGGTTCATTCATTTCTGGCTGGACCCCGTTTGTTTACCATCAGCGTCTAATGAATCCAGCGCTGCGTTTTCTCTCTGGTCTATGATGTGTGATTGCTCCGTACCGATAAATTATGACGATGGCTGTATTGTTGTGGTAAGCTAATTGTTTCAAGACCCTGACTATTTTTTGGCATGGTTTATGGGATGAAATCTGCCCTGCACAATGGGAGAGTAACTCAGACAGACAGACATTTTATCTTTACTTTCATCTGATCACTACACCAGGAGTCGTCAACGTTGTTTTAGGCCAAAGAGAGACCGAGCAGGGACCCCTTACTTTGATATTGTCTAAAAATGTACTTGCGTATTAAACTGGGACAGATGGATGAAAGTGGAAACATTATTTAAACATTGTTTTAATGTTAAACATATACATGGAAGGCAAAGTAAGTCCTGTGGATGGCTAACATAATGGCTACCTTACTTTTCTTTTCTTTTTTTTACAAATACGTCGATTCATCTTTACTTATAATATGTCAGATTCATGGAAATGTATATTTTCAGACGTATTTTAATTTTGAAACAAAAAACCTTTATACATCAAACAATAATATGGCGCC
>NC_045738.1:19385960-19388428 GCF_008692095.1 Etheostoma spectabile | reverse complement strand
AGTAACTCTGGGGAGCCCCCAAGCGGCAGGACATACGACCCACAGGAGCGTTTACCATCCTTTTTATTTGGTAACCTGGTAACCTTTACCTTTTTTGACGCACCTGCCCCAAAAAAGAAGTGTGCAAAAGTGTTTTTTTGAACCATCCTTTAATTTAAAGACATAATGGAACGATCGCAGTCATTGGCACTGGGAAACAATCGAATTGCAATTTGGATACGTTTAGGCACTACAACTACTTGGTTTGCTTTAGAACAAGATTTTGGGTCGGGATCAAATGATCTGTTACGTAACTTAATTTGAATTTAAAACTTAAATCTATCATCAACGGGACACCGTTGGTCACTTGGGCGACAGTCGTGTGTTTGTTTGACCCTTCCACCACCCCAACCTTCCTTCTTATTCAGAATTTGGTGCTGTTATACTTTGTCACCATACTTCTTGGTAAGTAGAAGGCACCGCCACTATGAACGCCATAAGTCATAGTTGCTGTTTTAACATATGACCTAGGACAGTCTCATCTGGTGTGCCCAATGGAATCCCCAGTTAAAGAAACCATCAACCAATGAGAGCGTAGTAGGTGGGATTAAGAATTTCAACTTTATCATTCTAGATTGGTTTTCTACCTAGCTACAGTATGTCAGGAAAAAAAAAGGTTACCTTGAACATTATATCAGGTTAAATGGAATGAAAAGAAAATGGCGGTTGAGTTTCCAGGTCATAGTGGTATCGAGCCTTTAGAGTAGTTTTGGTTTGACTGAGAGTGTTGAGAGTTTGAGATATCAGCCGCTAAATCTTAGAAATCAGAAATCTCAGTGTCAGATGTCTTAAACCCTCAATAAAATAATTAAAAATCTGTTTCGTGGCTCAAAACAACTTGTGTGAGTAAGTGATAACATATTTAGCTTTGGGATTTGGGTGACCTGGCCTGTTATTGTTCTTCCTGTTGTCGTTTCTACATACAGTGTTACTAATGTTGTGTAACAGTATTACACAGACTGCGGCATGTAAACCAAAGATGAATGCATCACAGTTCTGCAACTTGACAATAAAAATTAATGTCAGATTTTTCTGAAAGTGGTGCATGTTACAGCTGTGGATGACTAACAAACGTATAGGTGATGTTTTTCTCCCCTGGTGCAGGCCCGTCACATCAACATCTATGTAATGTGAAAATGGTGCCTGGAAGGACTGACACTTCCCTTTCCAATTAAGAGTTGGGGCCATTATTTCGAACAGGAGGCTAATTTAAGTTCCCTCCCTGTGTGTCAGGCACAGAAGGGGCCGTCTTCTGTCAGGGAAACCTTCTCACCGGCTTCACTCCCACGCCGCTCGCTGTATTTAAACATTCATCCCCGTGGGGGCTCTGCCTCCCCCAAATACTAACTCTCAGACTTTCTCGAGATCAAGTACTGAGCAAGCACCGCCTTTAGGTTCACTCACACACACACACACACACACACACACACACACACACACACACACACACACACCTCTGACTGAACCACATGTTCTTCATTATATTGAACCACTCACTGGCGAGCCTGGGGCTGTTCACTTACCTCCTACCACCTCCCAACATCTCTATAAAAGGTGTGTGTGTGTGTGTGTGTGTGTGTGTGTGTGTGTGTGTGTGCGCGCATGTGTGAGCAAAACATTCTGGGCCCTGTAGAAAGGCATTCCCTATGGGCTCCTCCCCGCATCGACCTGGGTACCCAGTCCCATTTCCACCCCCAGTCCAACACCCCTGTTTGTGAGTGTGTGTGTGTACTTTTTAAGGGCCAATTTGAGTTTTACACCTTGAATGTGAAATTGTTGGAAATTGAGGACATCGCACTTACTTTTAAAGGGCTGTTTGAGAGTCCAGACTGTGTTTGAGTTTTAAATGGTAAGTTACAAAACAATAACTAGATTTTCTAGTGGCATCAAGCCCTGTTGATGTTTTGGTTTAATGTGGATACATTTTAAGATATCCTTCTCTGGTAGTTCCAATGAAAATATCATGACATAACATTTAGCATTCACATATAACACCTACTGTTGTGACTGCAGCACAGTATCCCCTGGATGCTTAAGCTAAGCTAGCAATGAAAGACCTGCATGCTGCCACTAGCAAAATACACATCCAGAAGCAGCCTTTATTGTTGCGGGGTGTTGTTCCACCGCTCCAACCTGAAGACTGTACGCCCCAAAATGTACGCACCAACGTGTCTCCTGCCCCACTAGAGGAGGAGGAAGAATTTGGACCATAGTTACACTAACATGGCTGATGCATACAAAGCCATTCCCCTCCCTCGTCTGGTACAGACTGACCCCATCACAATGTTCCTCCCTTCAAGTTGTCATAACAGAGAGAAATGACAGCTTAACCTAGAAAAATAACATCCAAGTGGTAATAAACCAGAATCATCCTTCACACTTATGGTTGAAGGCTAGAGTCATTTCTCTCTCTCTCTCTCTCTCTCTCT
>NC_045738.1:19375255-19385950 GCF_008692095.1 Etheostoma spectabile | reverse complement strand
CTCTCTCTCTCTCTCTCTCTCTCTCAGCCAATCACATGAGCCTGGTTCTGTCCGATGTTTCTGCCTGTTAAAAGGAAGTTTTTCCATCCATGCCGCTGTTGCACCAATGCTCACGGGGGAATTTTTGAGTTTCTTTTGTTTTTCTTTTGTTAATTCTAGTATGTGGTCTAGACGTACTCAATCTGTAAAGTGTCCTGAGATAACGCTGTAATAATTTGACACTATGAAATTGTATTGAATAGAATCAGGTCCTCCCTAGTATTGTAAAGTAAAAGCATGTGTGTTCCCTGCAACTGTGTCTTTGTGTTCACACACGTACAGGCACATGAGATTATATAGACCCACGTGTGTTTTCATGTGACAGTGGGTGTCAGCTCTAAACGTCTGTCAAAAAACTGACAGACATGCGTGTGTGTGTGTGTGTGACTGGTGAAATTTTGCATTGTGTATAATAACTTCACCACACCGTGACACCAGCATCTCTTTAGGATGGTGTCCGTTTATTCTGGTGACAAACCTAAATAGACAAATCCTGTCATGTAACCGAACGGCCCGCTCCAACTCTCCCAAACAGCATCACAACAAGGGACGCATTTACAATGGACTAAAGTAATATGTGTAATACAATAATACAGCAATGCTATGTTAAAATGTACCTGATGAATAGACAGGCCTCGTCATATAACAGAACGGCCAGCTCAAACTTCTACAATACACACGTTAACACACACACACCAAACGGAAGTGAGCGTTGTCTGCTGGGAATTTAAGAACCACACTAAGTCCTAAAAACTCGTTAGACAACAATAAAGTGACACACAGTATGTCTGTTAAAATTAAGATGCAGAAAGGTTGAAACAGACATCATAGAAGTGTGGGAAACAAAGAATATAAACAGAATAATGCAAGAAATAATGGAATGAATTAAAGTAAGGAATGAGCCAAAAAGAAAATACACTCTCCTCTCTCAAACAGTATTACAAAAAGGGGAGAGGTAAAGGGGTCACAAGGTATTTTGTCACATAACCACCAAAGAAGAAAAAGAGGGGCTCTGAATTCTAACACACAGCCTATATACCTTACACCACATACATTTTAATACTGAACCACAACAGATTTTGTTTAATTATAAATGAGATAAAGCTGTGTGTGTGTGTGTGTGTGTGTGTGTGTGTGTGTGTGTGTGTGTGTGTGTGTGTGTGTGTGTGTGTGTGTGTGTGTGTGTGTGTGTGTGTGTGTGTGTGTGTGTGTGTGTGTGTGTGTGTGTGTGTCCGTGTGTGTGTGTGTGTGTGTGTGTGTGTGTCCGTGTGTGTAGCCTTTTAGGCTCTGTGTATTTTCCAGCTTAGAGGCAGGAGGTGCCTGTTAACTAGACAGCTGCTGGTTTTTATTTATTTACTTTAGTGATTCTACCTTTCCTTAACCAGGAAGTCTCCGCTGGGACTCAGGGGGTTGGTACTTCCAGTAGTCTAGCGGGCGGGAGGTCAAACCAAAGTGTTTTTTACTCAGTCTGCTTTTTGATTTGATTACACCCCCGCTGTACCCCCAACCCGCCAGAAGTTTTGAGCCCGGCTCAGACTCGTGATTACAGACGCGTCACCTTCCACGTGCCGCCTCCCGTCGATAACGATCATCATCAGCTTCAGAGCTGCAACCTGGGGTTATGGGATTAGTGTTAGTTATGTTAGCGTACTTTGTTCTGATCACACGCTCGTCGGATGATGTGGCTGATCGAGATAAAGATAACATTTTACTGCACTAACGTGGTCTACTTGACCCACCACTAACCCCGGCTAAATGACTCAGTATTACAGAAAAATGGAGATCCAAACAAGGGCTGAATTTCTCAGGAATATGCACAGTAAAAAATGTCTAGGAGATAAAAAGGTTCACTGGGAATTATGAATCAGTATTCCAGTGTAAAACAGCAGCTAAAATTTTTGTTTTGTTTTATTCAGTGGGCTTGGCTCCTGGCTAAACCTTATTCCATCCTATAAATGTCACTTTACCTTTTATATACTTTTATTTAGTGTTTTACTACCTGTTTACATCTCTGTATATTATCACTTCTCATTATGCATATTCATTTACATTCTGATTTGCATGACAGTTTATTCATTTTACTGCCTAGTATTTTATATTTGATCTCCATATTTCAACGTCTGCACTATTTATGTCTTAGATTATCATATTTCACGTGCATGAGTTTTTTAATACATATTCAACGAGGAGGGAGTCTGAGATCTCAGATGTTTTATATGACACAAATAAGCTGAAAGTTAAAATGCTTGTGCAGACCTGTGGCGAGCTGATATTGGCTGTTAACTAGCCTCCATTGCCAGACCTTCCTCTACAGCGCTGCGGAGGAGGGTCTAACTAGTCCACACAGCATTCTGGGATGGCAAAAAAACATGCTCTGGTTTATTGGCATTTCATTAAACCAATCACAAACACCTTAGGGGCGTACACACACAACAACAGTTGTTTGAGTCGTGCAACAGAAAATTCAGATTGGACAGATAGCTGTCTGGATTTACCCTGCAGAGATCTGAGGAGCAGTTATAGTCCTCAGAAATTGAGTTTGAATATTCAACGCAAAGAAAGCGTAAGGTAACGGACATCCGGCTGAAATGAAGGACATCTGGCGGAATTTCCAGGACGACACCTGAACAATCCCAGAAGTGGAAGGTTGTGGATATAGACTGTATAACTGTTTATATCAACCAGATACATTGTTCCTTTATGTCTTTCATAGTATTGATGTTTCCTTCCCATCATCGTGCCAAATTAAAAACAATTCAAAGCTAAATTACTGCTGATGAACATGTTTTTCTTCCTATTTGTAGTCATGGCATCTCCACCCACTGCAATGACCCAATTTTGCAACTCTAGCCCGTCATCTAATGTGACAGTGTATTCTAGCTACTATTGCAGATTCATGAATTCACGCCAACAGTCTCAACACCATTCCCACCCCCCCACCCCCCGGGGCTCCCAGTCAGACTGGGTGGTTCAGTCACGTTGTGTAAAACAGCACTTTGAGGAATCTTAATTCACGCCACATTCCCTCTCAGAGACATGGGACGGCACCAGCGATGACAGAAGGGGGCCTGAAGCAGGGATGTAAGGCTTAAAGTAGCTGTCACGCTGATTTGCCGGTCAGGAATCAAGCCTGTGTGCTGCGTCACTGCTGCTGTTATTGGAGAGCAGATTCTGTGGCTGCATCCCAACGGGCAATAAGCTCCTTGAGTGCAATGAGGCACAGAAAGTTTTAGCCGAAGTGATCCGTCTGACTGTACTGCCGCCGAAAGCCAAAGGACAGCGGCTGTGTCAAAGTGGCGAAAGGGAGAAAAATGACTTCAGAGTCTGTCTGCTGTCGCCACAAAAAAAACTGTTGACTTAGAGATGGACTGTGGATACTTTAATCTTATTTATTGGATCATTTTCACGCTGTATTTGAAGGATTAGTCTGGCATTCTAGATTTCTGGAATTGTCAGCAAATCCAGTAAAAGATCAAAATCAACAATAGCCGTTTTTTTCATTTACATATTTTCATACGTACGCTCGCTTAGGGTGTTTTTTTCAAACTTTTATCAAAAAAGAGTTGATGCGCTAAATGAAATAAGGAAACGCCTTTGTCAAGTAAGTTTTGACGTACCGAACATTTAACTCAGTGTTCACTGTTTCTGCTGCCGGCGTCTTCCAGAATATTCCCACAATGTGTTTTTGTCTCTAGACCACATGAAACATGACCAATACTAGCTGAAATTAAAGAACAATTAAAACTTGCCCCGTTGGACCACATTCCCAAAGACCTCTCTCTATTTTTTCTTCTCGTAGAGGGGTTGGATGGGTAAGGTGACATGTTTTGTTTCCAGTTCCGATGGATCTGACTTTATTACCCAAGAGATCTAAGCAATTCAACATATGTTGTTCATTCATTCATATTTATTATACAGGAAAGTTAAAAGTAACATTATATTACAACATAAACGGGTCTGACTCAGTTTAAAAACTGGTTTTCAGCAGGTTCCTGTTCAAAGGGGTTTCCATATAGTAGCACTCAAAACCAACTGCTACTCAAACATGTACATTAGCTACTGTAAGTGGTACTGTTGTGACTTTTAAAGAATAATTTCAGCCAAGGACCTAAGGACTCATGTGAACGCCACAGAAAAGTTGTTGCGTCACCTGAAAGCTCTCTAAAAGTGACTCACTCCACTCGCACTATGGTGGTCCCAGCAGGAATCACTTAAGACCTTCACCTTGCCACTTTTAATGTAATGCTCCAACTAGCTTGAGCTTTATGGGTTGCTCAGTCATTATTAGACAACTTGAGTGTGGCAAGTGAGCCGAGGCCACACGGCTACTGGTTGTGATGCTTAATGAAACGGCAAAGAGCATCTGAACCTCATTAACTCTTCCACATAGTCACCGGTGTCCTTCAGTGGGTAGATAAAATTGAGAGGAGAGACATGGAGCTGCATCAGCATGTCTTTTCAATTGTATTATAGTTCACACCCAGCGTGTTTGGAGTTGGAATAAGCCGGTGTGAGTAATAACTTTAAGGGCCATATAATGCACCCAACGCAGCGCATGCCTGTGGTTGTGAACAAACATTCCCAACTCACTCCAGTTCACCTGTTGCCACCCGTCAACTCCGCTGACAGGAAGACCCGTGGCCACATGAGGCTGCAGCCAGAGGGGCAGGAAAACACACACGAGAGAGTGTTGATTTGATCTTTTCACCAAATTAATCACCCTTTCTTTAAGAATTGTGACGTGCTATAAGTGCACAATCCTTCGAGGGGCCAAGAAATTTGTATTTTTAAGATTTATGATGCCTTTTTTATGTAATAAATGGTTCCAGCAGTAGGAAACAAATAGGGTGCGGGGGGGAAAGAGTTAACCAATGGCCTAACAACCCTGTTAATACATATTTGAGTGCTCAGAGGTAATCTACTAATTTGAGTGCATTGAGTTTAACAATCTGAACAAACAAATGATTTTCTGAAATCTAGGAGAGTTTAAAGGAGATTTTAAAATCCTTTTCTGAGTCTATAGAAAACAATTACTGCAATCAGCTTCTCAGTGATCACAAACCTTAAATGTGATAAAGATCGAGTCAGAACCAAACTTGCTTGGTCGGGACTACTGGCGTCCTTTTCGACGCTGTTATGTTAAGGAAAAGGTCGTGGGTGGGCTTACGTATCCGTGACACGTGGGAACGGGAAGGTTAAAGAAGAAAGCAACTTTAGGAAAGGTGCCAAGCGGAAGACAAACCCAGTCTCCTGGGTGAAAGTCTTGTGTTTGACACATCCACCCACCCCCCCAACCCTCCCCCCCCCAACCAACCTCCCTGCGTGGAATTTCTGCCTTACATACAACTCGCTTAACCCTGTGTAGCTGCTGCTCTCCCCATTACGTTATACAAACTGAAGGGCAACTTTTTCCTCCCTTTAGACGCTGACAGCCACCGTCCGTATTTTACGAGTTGGTTGAGAAACTTCAGTACACTTTTGATATTAAACCAACAAATATATTTAAAAAAATGTTTGCCGTCAGCTGCTGTTGACTGCCAAGATGAATCAACAGCAACAAACTAAGTGGGCTTGTGTATCATGACATTCCTATTGTAAACCTGGAGGATTTTAAAGTAAAATAAAAAAAAATTAAAGTAAAACACTTACATATTTAAATGAAGGGAAGCCTGCAAACTACTTTAGGGAGACAAGCTTGTTGTGGTGCTCCAGTCACACATTGCATACTCAGCTCAATAAATATTAATAGTTAATTTTTATTAGCAAAAACAAAGTTCCAAGAATGTACATGTATTTCATACTTGAAAAACATTAACATTGATTAGATTTATAAAAAAGTGACAATACACACTTTGAGGACTAATCAGCTGCTCATTTGTATTTTCTACTGATTTGTTTTATTACTTCGTACTAGAATATGCAGGAACAAAATAAAAATGTTGAATGCATGGGGACACAAATCTTCAGCAACCATCTATTGGGCCTTATATATTCAGTATATAAAACATCCTTTGCATGTATGGTCAGTGTTGCTGCCCAACCTGGTTTTCTTTTGGTGGAGGGACATTTGCTACCGTCACTCCCCAATCTCTCTCTACGCAGCCTTCGGGGACGGACAGCGTCGGAGCACAGACACCTTCTCAATAAATACTTGCACCCACATTTAAATATAACTGCTGCATGTAAGTCGGCTGATTTAAAATAATTTATCTGGAGAGAGAAAAAACCTTGAAGTACATGCTGATGTATGTGATGAAAAAACTGCTTAAATCAAGAAGCACCTGTTTAAAATTCTTGCCTGTGGTGCACACAGCACCGAACTGCTCCGAGGTTTCAGTCATGCTTTAGTGCAGTGTGGGGAAAGACTTTTAACTAGTTATGGGAACGTCTTAGCAGAACGTCCACTCCACCGCAGCGTCCTACATCCATAAAGATGTGTTCCTATTGACTGACTTTTTTAGATTTACTCTTGCTCTGTGCAGCCTTACACTGTCAGACAAAAGTACCTTATAGTAGTAGTATATAGGAGGGCTGGGCAATATATCAATATTATATCGATATTGTGATATGAGACTAGATATCGTCTTCGATTTTGGATATTGTAATATCGTGATATGACATAAGTGTTGTCTTTTCCTGGTTTTATAGGTTTCGCTTCTGTAAAGTGATGTCATTTTCTGAAGCTACCAGACTGTTCTAGCTGTTCTGCTATTTGCCTGTACCCACTTAGTCATTATATCCAAATTAAAATTGAAAAAAATTCTTTATTAGGAATAATCCCTTGAGATGTGACATCTCGTTTTCGAGGGGGTCCTTACAGTCAAAGAAAACATACAGTACATTCACATTTAGACAAAACAATTAACAAAACAGCTTGAGGGGACATAACAATAAAAATTAAAAAAGAAAAGAAAACATACATCCCGAACATACGCACATACTGACAAACAAAAACAAAAGCTCTCCATCACTCCATTATTACTGACGATTATTTATTTATTCATTAAGTGTGAATATATTTTGTCAAAGAATCAGTTGTCAACGCTACAATATCGCCGCAATATCGATATCTAGGTATTTGGTCAAGAATGTTGTGATATCTGATTTTCTCCATATCGCTCAGCCCTAGTATATAATATATAGTAGGACATAGTACCTGTGCTGTGCACGTTCAACAATGTTTTGATACATTTTTCATTGCAGTTACAGTTCATGTAACTGTATAACAAAACAATTTTTTACAAACCAGTCAAATGGCCTTCAGATTTTCTCACAAACCCCCTATTACCTTCTCAATATATATATATATATATATATATATATATATATATATATATAATATAATATAAATATATGTCCAGTCCTCTCTCTGGCATACAGTGTATTGTTCTTTGTACCTTCTTATTGTGGATTCAAATATGCTTCTTTGCCCATTATGTGCCTGTGTGACTAAATCAACAGATTAGGGTTCATCATCAAAACAGGTTAACTTTTAACTAAATCTCTCATAGCATGATGTCCTAAAACATACATTATATATACAGTGTATATATATCAAATGACCGAGACGTCATATGACACAAAAATCACTTCCAGGAAGACCATGACATTCTGAATTGAATTGCGGTGTTGTGACAACGGCCAAATTGTATATTTTGTGTAATGTGTGAAGACATGCTGTATACCTACAGTACATACTGTATATCTGACGTTTCTGCTGTGCTTATTTTCTGTACTGTGCTTTGTTACGAACAGCAACATCTCTTGTTTGGGTGTCCGTTATTATAGTCACTGGCCCAATGGGTAAATTAGGACTCCAAGCTAATATTAATAAAGTGTTGACATATGAAAGCATCAAACAAGCATTTTAGATGAATGAGATGAGAGTATATCCAGCTTGTCCTCAGCTGCGTTAAATTGTATTTTCTACCCAGAAGGTATTGTAATTGGGTCTATATTTGAACCTTATAGGATTTAGTGTCAGTAAAGCCTTTTCAAGATTTTGAATATCTTGATAACCTCACGTGACAACATCAAGTAAAGTTGTGATGATTATTGCGATATTATCATCCGCATCACTCACCCCTATCCTGTACGTCTAATGGTTAATGAATGAGTAAGGTAAAAAGTAGTTACTGTACCTGATCTGGAAGGTTAGTGTGAGAATGGTTATGGGATGCTGCAATACACTGATTGTCTTGTTCAGTCAGTTTAAAATGTTAACCTGACAGTTTAAACAGCGGTTGCCAACTTTTTGGACTTGTGACTCCTTAAAGTACTGCTATACTTTTAATTTACACTACACATTTGCGTGGGCGTTATGGCTATGCTTCAGCATCCGAAATCTAACAAGATGCAATTAAGCACATGAACTGTGTGGGCAGTCGGCAGTATTTGAATAAGGTCAGCAGCACACAAAAGTTGACAGTTGTGAAGAGAAACAGACCTTGTTGCCCTCCGGGGTCATTGTGTTTGTGTTGTGCAACTCTTAAGGAATTTCTGATAATAAGGGCCCTGATCTTCCTCCTCATGGATATCATTTTTAACCAAAGTATGTGAACAATGCTGCTCGCATCGCAGCCCTTTGTCAAAAGGTACATCATAAGCCTTAAAATGAAGATGTGTGTACTTGCAAATGCTCATCACAGGTTGCATAATATACTGTTGAGTGATTTTCACTTGCAAAATTCTCAGATTGTTGCCTGTGAGTAATTGTTAGAGGCCTCATGAGGCCAAACTACCTTGTAATGTATGAGGAAAAAGCCAAAGAATGAAAAAAAGTCAGGAGGAATGAAGATAAATTTGTGTAGCAGCTCAATGTTTTTCCTCGTTAATCATTGGGCTCTCATCTGAAGGGGTCCTGAGCCCGAGGTTCGGAATCAATGCTTTAAAATGCTAATCTAAAGTTTACAATACATGTAGAGGGACTTGTAGATGGCCATGTTCAACACTGTAGGCTCTAGTCCTTGTGACTTTGCGTCAACTTTATTTAACAGTCGTATTCAATGAACCCCAACATACAGGGTTTTTGGCATGCAAGGAACAGCTGTAGGTCCATTTGCACTTCCCTTCTGTTTTAATTTTAAGGTTTGGGCTATAGCTCAATTATTGTGCCCCTCTCATGTGTGCAAACTGCAAACCACTAATAAGCCCATCTTAAGTGTTGTTTAATGAACTATACATAGAGTAAAGGCCGTCTTTTCTCAGTGTGCTGCTGTGTGTTAATTGTCCTCATGTCTCTGACACCGGATCAGACTGGCTTAGTTCAGGGTCGTGCTTTGGAATTACACCGCTACTACAGTAATCTCTTGCTTTAAGCCTACAAGATGTATTTAAATTTTCCAGTGAATATAACCACTTTGCATTCAAGCTGACGATATGTGTGGAAATGTCAAAGTATTCTATTCTGGCCTTTGGCTTTGTTCTTTACCCCGAGTCTCTCGGTTCGTTTAAATCATTGCAAAAACCTGAGGCTCCCTCTGCACACCGGCCTTGGACCCGCATGTTGCTTTGCATTTTCCCTCCTACTGAACTTCTTTCTGGCATTTACTTTTGTAGTGTTATGACAGTACTGGTTGTTTTCCTGCTTGTTTGCCGACTCATTGTTTTGTGTCTTTGCTCTTATTTATTTAAATGAGCAGTTATTAGGAATTTCACTTCCCCTTATAACACGGAAAGACCATTTGTCTGGACAGGCTTGTTGGGTTATTTATTAACTCAGTGACTCGACTCGCTGCTGAGATTTCTGGTCTTAACTTTCTCTGTTGAAACAAAAAACTACTATCAGTTGCAGCAGATACAAAGATTTTATTTGTGGGTCTAAGGACATTGCAGCCAATGCAAACGTAGTAAAGCCCAGTTCAGACCAAAGAGTTGCGATGAGAAGAAACTGTCTTAGAACATCGCTGAGAAAAATTGCAGCGGATTGAACCGGCCCCTCAACTAGCTGATGCTTTCACTGGGGATTCATCTGTTTGAGTCGTGGATTCAGATGTCCGAGGCTGGTTTCATACCATCGGGGCATCTTAAGTTTAGAGGAGCTTTGCTTCTGCGCAGACTGGCTCCAAAATTACAACTTGGAGGCACCCTTGTGTTCGCGGATTGAATGTTCACCTATTGTTTACCTAATTTAAATCAGCATTTCTCCCGATTTATACAAATACATTTCCTACCCTAGAAAACATTAGTAAAATTGTTTCAGATGTTTTGAAATTCTTTAAATTGACTTGTGTGCCTTTACAGCCTATATCTGCCATCAACTGTCAATATGATACATGCATGATACATTGCATGATACCAACAATGCAGAGACATTGGTCTACAGTCACAGTCAGAACACCACAATGACCAAATCTTCCAGTCGACAAAGAGTATTTACGTTTCAAGATTAGGCTACATCTACAAATTCGTAAAAAAAAAAATGTAGCCAAAAATTATAATGTTGTTTAAATGGTATCAACAAAGATACTTCTTTTGAGCAACAAATTCGTATGATATCGTAGGATATTAGTAGACCGCTGGCTGATCACGTGACACCAGCTGATCATGTGACGCCGAGCGGCAGTTGCTAGTTCTTTAAGCCCCTGCAATGCTTTGTGACGCCGGCTACAGACCTCCGTTGTATCAGCGGTAGTTGGTGGTTCAGTTACCCGAAAA
>NC_045738.1:19358241-19375245 GCF_008692095.1 Etheostoma spectabile | reverse complement strand
TTTGAGCCGGGTACAAAGCACCGCGAGCTGCCGGTCGTTTCGGCGGACATTGCGGTTAAATTTAGTCCACAAATAAGAACGTTTTCCGCAAAGAAAGTTAAGACTAGGCAACAAAACGACCAGTTAAGATTAGGAAAAAGATTGTGGTTTGGATTAAAGCACTCCTAAGGAACAAGCGTCTCCTGGATGAAGGGCCTTAGTTTTCCCCAGAGAAGCGTACTCCACTCTCTGGCTTGAATGTTCTGTATGTTAGCGCCCACCCAGCCAACCCGACCTCCTCCCTACGCGGCCAGCAGCATTTTTATACAGCGGCCGTCAATGTAGTGAGTACAGAAAAAAGAAAAAAAACGTGAAATGCTCTTTGTTGCTTTTCGAACGAATGGTTCATGAGAACAGGCTGCCTTGGGCTGTTATTATTGATCTAAATGGCTTTTGTAAAAACATCTATCCACTGAAAGGTAAAAAGCTCTCGAGCCATTTAGAAATTAAAATGATGAAATTGAACTCAGAAGCTGAAATCTTAAGCACTCAGACACAGTGAGGGAGAGTCCTCGCAGGAGACATGTTACATCCCACATGCTTTCCATTTTGGAGACACATCATTGATTTCCAAATAATCTCAGCTATCATAGTCATTTGAGACACTAAAGTAAATACTTTTAATGCACTGTCTTGTTTTGTAAAGTAATACCAACTGTTCTCAAAATAACTCCTGACCTTAAAAACAATAAATGAGAAATGGTCTCAAATCAAGTAACATAGCAGTCAATTTTTTATTTTTTATTTATTATAAGCAAACAATAGTTTCTTTGCTATAGAATTCTAGCTCCGGGGGGAGAAAAAAGAAATTATTGGCGTTTCCTTTGCTGTGTGAGTCTTCTCTTCAGTTCTCTCAGACCTCTGACATCATCTCTGTACCTCTCTTTCCTGCTTTTCCCGCACATGAAATTTAATTTATGGCCCCCCCACCCCTCCCGCGCTCATGATGCCAAATGAATCATCACATCCACTGTCATATAAAACATAAAGCCTTTATGCTTTTAAAAAAGCTCAGGCCACACTTTGCTTTCCTCCCATAAGCGGGGACCCTTTAGTCTGGCAGAAGCTGCCGGTTAGCAGCATTCTCAGTGTTGCAGAGTGAGGACATTATTTGTGCGATTGCAGCCTGTTCTTTTCCCACCCACAGGAAAGGTCCCCACATCCATATAGCGTGAACACACAAGGTCTTTAATGTGTGTCAGTGTTTCAGTGCTCCAGTAGATCAGTGACGGTTGTTGCCAAAGCAATGTTTTTCTCGGAAAGAGACGGTGAAATTTATATAATAATGTCAAACCAACAAAGTATTCTATCACACAAATGGTCTAAATAGGACCTTGAGTTGTAGCGGTTAATGCGTTTTGTTACCAAAGGCAACCACTTATTCCAGAGTAAAAACATCATATTTCAATAGTATGGTAGCTTTCAGGTCTCTGTTTACAAAAGGGAGCAACAGGATTCTGCAGCTCCATCATACTGCAGTTCACTATGAACTGAGTTAATATTTATCTGGAACTGGCCGGGGAATATGTTAAATATAGGACACAAATTGCTAAACAATCTCTAAAATAATACCTTTTGCTACATAACCTTGCCTTCTAAATGCTATCATTCAAATATTTTGCAAGTAACCAACAAAGTTGTGCAGGATTTTAGAATGACACGTTGCATGAGGCTGCCACTTAATGTCATTCCTTGTGCATTTACATCAAGATTTTACATAAATCGTGCATTAAATAAGCAACAAATAAATAAGCTTCTTGGTGCAGCTATAAAAAGGTTGAGAAGATGATTACAGCTGTGTAAAGTTTCTCATTTCTTTTTAACTTTACAGGATCCAGAAATTGACGTTTCAAATTGAATGATGATAAAGCTACATACATACTGTACATAGAAATGCATTAAGGTTACAGTTATCCAGAGTCCTGGCTCGCTTTGCCAGACCTTCCTCCACAGTGCTGCGGAGGAGGGTCTGGCTAGTCATCACAGCATTCCAGGGTGGGAGGAAAAACAATCTCTGGTTTATTGACATTTATGGGCAATTTGTTGGTTTTTGGGTGGTGCTAAGCGCCAGACGGAGCTACGGTACTCGGGAAGGAACTTGTTTAGGGGGAAGGTGTACTTTCAACGGTTGTTTTAGTCATGCAACAGAAAACCCAGATTCGAGAGATAGTCTAGCTCGCTGTCTGGATTTAGTTTGAATCCGACCTGCGGCCCTTTGCTGTGTGTCATTCCCCATCTCTCTCCCACCTTTCCTGTCTATCCACTGTCATTCATAAATAAAGGGGAAAAAGCCCCCAAAAAATAATCTTAAAAAAGAAAGCCCAAGGTAACCGAAAAGAGCCACATCCGGCAGAATTTCGGGCGGCAACGGAAGTGGAACGCTGTGTATACAGACTACTCTTACCCTAAAAAAAACAGTGAGTGTTTGATAGCTTTGCGTCAACAGCCACATAGGGTTGTTGAATAGAGTTACCTTTTTTTACTGTCTAAAAAAGGGGTCTTGAGACCAAGAGCAAGTACTACAACAGTCAGTTACACAATAGAATCATTTTGTAGCACCCAGTCTTAGTATGCATTCACCAGAAACCTCTTGTTGATTACCCCTTACATTCACTATCACATCATCGTACAACTTTCTGTGGGTAGTTTGCTGCCTTCAGTTTATTTGAGCCTGATATTAGACTGGGAAAAGAAGCCCCAGTTAGCAGGGATATCAACCCAGCGCTTAACATTCAGACACTGTGCCACCCAGGCTTTCAATATGTAAGACAATATCAAATGATACAACTGTTTTTGTCAAAACAGCACACGATCGCTACAATCTGAGTGAACTGTCGATCACAATAGAAATGGTTGCTCAGTGTCTCAGTCAACAGAGGAACAGACTGTCCTCTTCAAAAAGATGAAAAAAGGAAGTAATCCAAAAACTCAAACTTTACCTGGGTACAGCATCATCGCGATATAATATGTTGTTGTTGTCTTTTTTGAGATTTAAAAAGTTTTTGAAAAACCTGCAGACCCATGAAAGCAAAAATCTCTTTTAGAATCAGGCAGTTTTCCCTCCTCTTTGAACTTTACACGATTTCCGCCTATAAAAGTAGGTTACGAGATGTTATGCGTTATTCTTTGGTCTCTCTGTACCACAGACTTATTTCGAGACGATATGGATCCATTAAAAAATCCCCTTGTTTAACACAAAAACAAAGATGAAACTCTTGCTAAGCATGCACCCGTGGGTGGGTTTCTGCACTGCTGAATTAAATATGAGTCCCTTTTCTCTCCTGGAGGAGGCCGGGTCTCTTCTCCTCCGCTCACATCTTCTTTGAAGCCGGTAATGTTTGAGGAGGGCAAGTTGCGGTGCAAGAATTTGTGCAAGTTTCTCTCTGATCACTTCCCCATGTGGGAGCGAAGAATCGTCACTTTCTGACAGGAGGTTAAACTCTCTCCTCGGTGAGATTTCGCTGAAGGCCACATCGTATTTATATTTGCAGGCGGAAGTCAGCTAATGTTGAGTAACCGTTACGCAGCCTACCAAAGTGATTTACAGTTTTCAGCAGTTAATGTCGGAAATTAAATTAAATAAGCTGAGTCATTAGGACGGATCTGTTGCACCGAGGGCTGTTTACCCCTCGTGCGGTTAATTTCACTTTGTCTTCCTCAGCAGTCTCCTCACTATTGTGATTTCTTATGAGAATCTTATCACTCCGAGTTGTCGGTGTTATTAGTTTAGGGAAAATGAACGGTGTGTTAAGACGGTGGCTTTCATAATAAAAAACAATTCATACTTTATTAATCCCGCAAGGGAAATTACAATGACTGATGTTTGTCAGCTGCACCCCTCTCTATCTGAATGGATGAGGCTGGGTGTTGGTATTTAGGTAGTCTATATCAGTGGTTCTCAAACCTTTTTCAGTAATGGATCCCCTGTGAAATATTCTCTGTGGCAAGCACCCCCCGGACCAGCGTAAAGCATTCTTTTGAAGAAAAAAAAGCCTGTATAAAGAGGAACATTACAGCGCTGCACCACCCCTGTCTGATTGACTAAACAACAACTTTGTAACTGAAAAAACATTTAAATGCTACTTAAAATGTTTAAAATCCATTCCTTATTTAATTTACTATTATAGTATAATTCTTCAGGACCAATATTTATTATTTAAAAAAAAAAAAAACTCACGTACCCTCTGCAGTGCTCCAAAGTACCCCTAGGGGCAGGCGTACCCCCCTTTGAGAAACACTGGTCTATAGAAAAACTAATGTCATTAACGCTGTAGTTTTGGTGCCACCGGAGGTTCTGCCGGATGTCCCTCACCTTCCGCTTTCTTTGTGTTGGAATTCGAAAATCACTCATGGAGAACCAACAATTGCATTATATTTATCTCCTCACACACTCAACAGAGATTTTAATTCCAGAGCTCTCCTCCCTACGTGCACATGTTCGATCAAAATAAGTTCCTCTGGGCTATTTTGCAGAGGCACCGTACCTGCGCCGCTCAAGACAATTGTGATTGGCTTAGAGAAATGCCAATTAACCAGAGCACGTTTTACTCCCATCCAGGGATGTTGAGTGGACTAACCAGACCTTGCTCCGCTGCGCTGTGAAGGAAGGTCTGGCAATGCAAGACTAGTAGTTACTCAACTTAAGTGTAGATCTTGGATTACCTGTCTGGAGCCGGTGGACTGCTTTTATTCACTTGAGCCATCGCAGGCAACAAAAGATCAGCATTCAGAACAAGATGCATTACCACAACCCGTTTGTCAAGATGGTACTATAGAAGAATGTGACAGAAGCTTTAATTACCAAAGACGAGGGTGAAAAAGTCATAACTCATGTCCTTTTCATTCCTGTAGATCAGTTGACTTAGCTCCGAGCAAAGAAAGGGAAAAAAAGCTTTTCATTGCTGGTCTGTTTCATGGTCACATTGGTTTAGATCAGTTACAGATTCATATTTTACATATCAACCCGTTCTCACTCCGAAGGCGTAAAATACGGACGTTTGGACGGTGGCTGTCAGCGTCTGATGCGCCGACAAAAGCTCCCTTTAGCGTGTGTGTAGAACGTACTGGGGAGAGCAGCATCTAGACGGGGTTTAGGGAGTAGTATGTAAGGGGGAAATTCTGCATAGGGAGGTTGGTTGGGTTAGTGGATGGGCCAAACACAGGACTATCACCTAGGAAAGCAGGGTTTGCGTCCCGCGTGTGTCTGTCCTTAACCGTCCCGTTATTACAGCGTGTCAGGGAAGCCGCTTTCTTCTTTAACCGAACCGTTATTCCCGCGTGTCACAGAACCGTAAGCCCACCCACGGCCTTTCCCTTAACCCAATCGGCCCGTTCCTGCAAGTCGCTGAACCATAACCCCACCCATGAACTATTTCTTAACATTACAGCGTCAAAAGGGACGCCAATAGTCCCGACCAAGCGCGTGTCATATGTCATATAAGATTTTTAGCGTCAATAACAACGACAAAGTCACCGGACCAAAGTCCATATTTTACAAGATGGGAGTGAGAATGTGTACATACATGTGTTCATTTTATGAAATGTAGTACTTACAGTAGACCCTGTTCTGCTTGTACAATAACATGTTTTTCAGTAATAATAATCAAAAATCTAATATTTATTTACAAAACAACACTCCAAAAGTGGGCTATCATATACTGTACATCATGTGTTTTTCGACAACAGTGGAGCCCAATGGCACAAAAGACGATATACTGTATCAGGCGTTAGCTATAGACAATGGGTTTTTTCAATCCATTGTGGATTTTCATGGGATTTGTTGGCACTGATAACAATCTGGAATATCACCAGGCTTATCCTTTAATTAAATTAAATGATTAAATGAGTACTTCTTCCAGAAAGTGTATCACTTTTTGCACAAACAAGAGAATGAAGCGTAGTAAAATTAATGTCACAGTGCATCATGAGTTGTTTTTTTTGTCAATCAGCATTAAAACACACCATCAAATATTTGCTGTGAGTGAGGAATGTTGTATCATGTGATCAATGTGTTTCTGAAAACGTGTGAAAATACAACATCTACATCTAGTTAATGAAAATGATAAAAACACCAGACGTCTCACCAGTCCTTTTTCCCATGAGCGCTTTGAAGAGGATGTTGCTGCTTGTCGTTCCTTTCTGGTGTTTTTCCTCTTGGCGGGCATCTCATTTGTTTATTGTAATAATTATAATGTGTTAGATTGCATTTTTTGGGGTTTTAATTTTAATGTTAGCTCGACCTAACTTCAATGCAACAACTTTGCAGAGAGATCCGGCTCAACAGCAGTAATTTGTTTTTTTTCTTCCAATTTTCACACTGGAACACTGGTTTGTTCTGGAAAGATTTCAGTCTGATTAATTAATTCGCCAAAATTGCTTTACGAATACATTTGAACCAGCAAATACGTAGGCCATCCACTTTCACAATCATCCTTAATTTTTTATATGAAAAAGCAATTTTATTTCATATTTTTTACAGGTGTTAACAAGTTTTGGGAGTTTTCAAGAATCAGAGAGTCACATCATCTTCTTCACCTTCTTCTCCGTATTATGCTGACTGGTTTGCCGTTTAGCTGCAAAACCCGGTTCTTACTGTTTTTTTTCAGCAAGTTGTTTTCAGACCATGAGTGCAGCCTGACGTCGCTACACACCAGAGCAAATCAACCATGCTGCGATAATGGATACTCTTTAAAAAGGGGGCATCTTATTACTATCAATGTCCCATTACTTCATTTTGTACAATATCAGCGTGCACTACTAACTGCATCATCCCTCCCATAGACTGTTTTCAATTCAGTTTAAGTATGAAACAACAAATGAACAATTTCTAATCAACATTTCTTTATTGCAGATGTTGAGCCCATAATCTCACATTGTTTTTTGGTGCTACATGTCTGAAGCCTGAAATGTCTAACAATACGATGCCGTGCCACTGAAAGCTTACTGGATATGATTGGATTCAGCTGTGATTCGGATTTGGCTGACGTACCTGACTTTATGGATATGGATATTAGTAATGTGTTGAACAGTAGCGTTCTGGCTACAGTTGTACACTGCATAGGAGGGGATGCAAAAAAAGAGAGCACCAGTTGGAAAGAGTAACAGAAGCGGTAAAGGTCAGTCAGAAGCTCATAATCGAATGCACCATGTGCCACGTCCTTGTTTCACATATTCTACGTGACCGGAAAGCTGATCTGAGATCTGGCATTAAGCTGGTCGTCATTACGTCTGTTTTGTTTGAAGATAGGCCCTGTCATGTGGCCATGTGGGAGAATCGTTTTCAACATTTTACCTTAAATGAGGCCTTTTGAGATTTCAGTCCCTCTTGATGACATGTTAATCTATCTTTGAATTACACAGAAATCCCATCGTGGTCCCTCACCGGAGAGAGTGTGCCCGTATCTATTGAGAGAGAGACGTTTGATTTTCCTCAGCTGCCAAGAAACAACCCCACAGTGTGAGACAGGCAGCGCTGAAATTTCAGCCAAGGCCAGCAGGTTGTTATCTTGTTCTCAGGTTGTCTTTGGAGAATGTCGGGGCAGCAGTGATGTGTCCTCTTAGTCCACACACACACATACAGAGCACATTTGCACACACACACACAGTAACTGGCCTGTCCTGCACTTTTTCAATGTCTTTGGTCCATCTGCTAGTCACAACACAAATACCCCTGCAAAAGTCTTAGGCAGGTGTGGAAAAATAAGTGGTAAACTAAGAATGCTTTCAAAAACATAAATAATGATTGTTTTTTGTATCAATTGTTGGGTAACAACAGGGGTACAGATTCAATAATTAGCAAATTATCAAAGATGTTTTAAGTTGAGTTATGGATATGGGTATTGATAACTAACTGGAAACCAGGGACCAATGATGAACTGGGAAAACAGTCTCGTAAGTGGCGTTACCTTTAAAATAAAGATCCATCTTCAGTGTAGAGAAGAACAAGAAGTCCTGGAAGTGGGAGCATGGCCCCCCCACCGAGTCCTGATCTCAACATCATTGAGTGTGTCTGGGACTACATGGAGAGACAGAAGGATTTGAGGAAGCCTACACCCACAGAAGATCCGGGGTTAGTTCTCCAAGATGTCTGGAACAACCTACCGGCCGAGTTCCTTCAAAAACTGTGTACAAGTGTACCGAGAAGAACTGACGCTGTCTTAAAGGCAAAGGGTGGTAACACAAAATATAAATTTTAGATTCCTCTTCTGTCCATTCACTTTATTTTGTTAATTGATGAAAATAAACTATTGACACTTCCAATTTTGAAAGCGTTCTTAGTTTACAGCATTTTTTCAATACATGCCTAAGACTTTTCACAGTAGTGTATGTCTAGACAGGCAGCTGCAGCACAGGTGGCAGCACTCACATACTTACCTGCCTGCTTGTGTGTCTGGAGGATTCAAAAGTATATCCACTAGACAGCAGGTCAGGGCCAAATCATCCCTGGACAATGCTGGAATGTCTTCCTCACTTCTGCTGTTGGACAACATCCATCACAGTTTGCAGAGCAACTTCCTGGTTCAACTGGCCGAGGGATTAGTACTGATGGAAAAAGTGGTTCAGATACTCCGGCTAAACTGCTGGTTTGTTTACATCCTGTCTGATCTTCTGACTGCTTGGGTTTTTTGCCCCATTTCACTTCCTTTTTTGAAACTGTTGCTATGTTTCCAGAACTCTATAATTTGCTTGGTGAGCAAAATACGAGTGTTACTGATAAGAATGATGGCAAAACTATGAAAACAACATTCAATCTGTGATAAAATATAATTATGCTGTTCATATTTCTCCCATCTAGCGGTGATATTGTTTATGACAACCAAGTGAATATTACTTTCTAGCCCTTCTCATTCCGAGCACGTTTTAACTCCTAAGGTGGCCGAACCCAAAATTAGCTCTTCGCATCTCCATCGTTTCCACGCAGCTGTTCCAGCCACACCCATATTAACTTTGGTCTTGTTGCTTTTCCTGTCGCATTGTAGTTTTAATTCTCTTTTTCGCTTCCTTGGCGACTGCGTTACATGTCCTCAAGAATAGGTGTGATCCTCCATCTTCAACCGGCTTTCAAATCAGTTGTGAGTAATCTCCCCCTGGCATTCATCACAGTGCCACTGAGTGGAAAAGCGCAAAAAGCAGAGTTATGGCCCTCTTTGGCTAATGTCTTTTAAAGGGGAACTATGCAGGGTTTTTTTGCTTAAATTTCCTTAACTGAACAGCTTCGGAATCATTGGAGTGATTATGACTTTTTTCGAGTTAAATGGTGGGTGTCTAGCCCCTGTGAGCTGAAAAACCACCACTTTGGACCGGCAAGTTGTTGCGATGTCACAAATTGCTTCACGACTCTGCACACATATACCCATTCAGGAACCAGCTAACAAGGCAGCAATGGAGTTTTTCACACTATTGTCATGGCTGAGCTGGCAAACAGGAAGCAGGAAAGCTTTGTCGTAGGAACAGAGAAAGAGGAAACAGCAAACTGACCGAGCAAGGAGTCAGACACAAGTAAACATAAGAGCTGCCAAATATCTATTCTGAAGCTGTAGGGGGGGCTCTATAGAAAAACCTGCCAGCAAAAAGCTAGAAAAAAGCAAAGAGATGGTCAAAACTGCATAGCGCCCCTTTAAAGATGGAGGCGCAACATGGCTGCCGCCATTCGAGCGACTCACTCGTTTGTATTCTGAATGGCAGATTCTATGCATACGGTAATACTTTAATTAGTTGGTGGAAGTAATTACACATTAATGAGCATATATTTCTGAGAGAACAAAGTTTTTTTTGCTAAGAATCAACTCAAAGAATTACACAATGTACTGTAGGTCTAACCGCAAAACAACCCTCTGCCAAAGTGAGAGAAAATGGTTCTCAGTTTCCATAAATAGTCTCTCTCTTACACTTGAACTGGTCCTCACATTACATTACATGTCATTTAGCTGATGCTTTTATCCAAAGCAATTTACAATTGCTATACATGTCAGAAGTTGCACACCTCTGGAGCACCTAGGGGTTGAGTGTCTTGCTCAGGGACACGTTGGTTGATGTATCCTAGTGGGAATCAAACCCAGGTCTCTCACACCAAAGGCATGTGTCATATCCACTGCGCCACCACCACCCACAAATGGGGAAGCACAAGAACACAAAACAGACAAACACACACAACTCATAATTTATGATATTTACTCTCTCTGTCTCCTCGTCCAGCACATTATAAACCCTCTGTCATCCCCCTCCTGTACCTGTTTACCACATCCACAAACTCCCAGCTGTGCACACACAGACACGCAACACACCGACTCATTAGAAGACCCAGAGGTTGTCCCCTGCCTTGCTGTGTCCCTGAGGAGCAAAGGTTAAAGAAGGTAAAGGCTCAAGGTATTGTAAATGTGTGGGATCGGATGCTGAGACTGACCCTGACCTAATTTCTCTGTAACTGGGGGAATTGAAAGATTAACTCCCTGCGATGGCTGGCGGCTTTTAATCGACGGCTGCTCTCACAGTGAAAAATGACAAAGAATTGGTTGAATATCTTAAAAGAGAATGTCAAAATGAATTCTAATGGTTGACTTATCTTCTGCTCTGAGGAAAAAAAGATGTCGCCATCTAAGAAATGCCACCATTTTGACATCTGCAGCCTTCACACTTTTCACCATTGCTGCACGACAGATTCACATTTCAAATGCCAGCAGGCACACAGGAGTCGAGGGGGGGGGCTAGCAGTGGGGGTTATTGCGGGAGGGCTGATTCGATCAAGCAGCAGGCGGCAACAGTTCCCTATCTCGCTCCTCGCCGCCCCATCTCTCTTCCACAGAGCGCGGGAATAAAAGTGACAGAGTGCAATCACTGTCTCTTATCTACCAATGAGGAGAATGGGTAGGGATGAGATTGAGTGACCGGCCGGCTGTGGTGCGTCTGCCGTGTCAGCCTTATTGAATTATGACTTGGCAGGAAGTGGCACGTTATGAGCCGCGCGGGGCCGTTGCAAGATATCACGGGCGTGGATTCAGTATGAGGCGACGGAGCGGAAGAGCAGCTGAAATGAAACCTGTCAGTATGTAAAGTTCATGATGTCTTTTATAACAGGGTAATGGGATCTGAAAGGATATTGGATTGGCTGTGATGAAAAGATGAGCTACAGCAGGTTTCAGGTAACGTTATTCATAGTTTGGTGGCTATATTAGGGGTCCACGGCTTTAATATAAAAAACGAAATCTGTGAAAGGCTGATTGTCTTCTAAATCAAGCAGTTTTTGACCAATAGTGGGGCAGAAAGACAGAAGAAACAGACACTGCTAAACTTCAAAGTTAGACACCCAGCAGACATCAAACAATGTGAACATCCCATTGGAGTTGTCCATCCACTGAATGTCTTATATTTTAGCTCTGGCTTGGTCTCCACCAACTTCTGAGAAAAACATCTTTAACTGTAAATTCACCTAGGCTCGTGCATCGCGCGCACACACCGTGCTTGTTACACACACACACAGCGACACGCAGCAAGACACAAACATGCAAAAGATTCAACATAAAAATATTACAATGTGAAATTGTGTTATGATATGGTGCGTGCGTGCTTTTACTGCACGCACGAGCAGATCAGTTTCTTGTCCTGAAAATCTCTCGGTCCTGCTCAGCAAATCGGCCACCATGATGGCAGTGCGCCAAGATGCAAACACGCCTGGCTCTTAAAGGGAATGGGAGATGACACTCGACACACAGGCCATTTTTTTCCGCCGTTAAACTAGCGAAAATGGATTTGTACATGCCCTAAATGCACCAGCGCCAGGCACTTTACGTCGTCCACTTAGATCGTTAAAACAGGGCCCAGGGCGTTTTTATCCCCTAGCCCAGAATAGACATGGTGATGTCCCCAGATGATACTACATCACTGACACAGCGCTGTGGAGATACGTCTAGGAATGTGAGGCCAACCAATAGCAAAACACACAAGCCTGAGCTTGTTTCCTCGAAATAGCTCCATACAGCATATGCATGGATGGTGAGAGCATTGAGACTCAACCATATTCTTCAAAGAGTTTAAAGATGAGCAGCTGGGAGGAAAAACTGTCCAAAGTCCTAGTTTTACTTACAAGTCAGAGATCTGGGGGATTTTTAATGGGTACAAAATCTGCCACTGGGCGAGAAGATGTGTAGAGGTGTTAAGAGACACACATGTCAAAATGGCTGCAGGCACCATCAACAGCAGCAAAGAAAACTATTAACACCAAAAATGTGTCCAAGTAAAGTCTCGAGGCGTTCTAATCAAATTGCAGGTCAAGATGGAAGACCCAGTGAAGCATTTAGGTGCTAAAGAGACAGCTATCTCCCCCCCCCCCACCCCACCCCCCCCAGGAGTTAGTGCAGAACTAAAGGGGTCAGGAAGCCAGAGTCACAAATCCAAATGAATGTTAATGCTGCTGCTCTGTGTCTGCTGGGTGTATAAATAAACTGCTTTCAGAATTATCAAAACAAATACCTACAAGGTGAAATCATATTTGTTATATATATTGTTTACACACTCAGGAATTCTTCCTTTACCTTGCACATTTCGCATATCTTCATCTTTAGTTTTCTGTACTGTTTGACTTTGCCTCACATTTGCACTATATAATTTATTTAATTTCTTTATTATATTTGTACATATTACTTCTTTTTTTTAATCTTTATTTGTATATAGTTCTTACCTTTTATATTGTACTTGTTGTACGTGGACTTATTGCACCGTGGGTCAGAGAGAAACATATTTTCACTTTCTCTGCATATCCATATTACAGAATTATCAATAAAGTTGACTTGACTTGAGTAGCTAAAATCAATTAACACTGCTTCAAATCATATTTTTGTATGATTTATATCCGTCTCCAAATATCTAACATGATGAAGATATGAGCTCTGGTCTGATGACTATAGCAACAGCGGTTGCCATAGACATTTTTCCCCTTTCTTCCAACATGAACATCATCAGCATGAATCAGCTAAAGGAGGTTAAAAGCTGCAGAGTTTGTTTGGCACAACGCACAACCCTTTCACATCCCACTTGATTGTGTGTTAATATTACAAAATATGCTAAATGCAGGTTTAAGTGCTGCCCTTACTTCTGTACTAGTCTTTGTTTGAGCCATTTTTGCATTTTTCTCGCATTATCCATCTTTCCTGAGCCACAGTTACATATTCAGCTTTGATTTGTGTGCTCGGAAATTGGTGTTGGAACTTTTTTTTTTTTCTTTGCTTTCCAACTTTTTCCTTTTCACTTTACATTTTCATCATTCTTCCAGTCCTTTTTTCTTCTATTTCACGCTTCTGCTATCTTCTCCATCTCAGCAACTTAACTCGCGTGGCTGACCCTCATTTGAGCAAGGTAACGTACAAGGACAGCAATTATAAAAGGTACATTGGGGCCCACTCTGCCCTGGGATTTGCAAAAAATTACACTGCAATAAAACCACCATATTTCTATGTATGCATAAATAAATATATATATATATATATATAATGGCTGTATGATGTATTATATGAGGTGGTGGGTACAACAGGGTCTTGGGCTACGTGTCTTACATTGAAATGAGTTCTGAGTACCAAAGTCACCGCAGAGTGCAACAGTCAAGGTACAGTAGCAAGGAGTTGATTTTCTCTCTGCTGACCATTTGTGGAAATCCCAGATATCGTCTGTCTGGTGTAATAAACACACACCCTAAAGCATCCGGAGTGTCGTCCTCCAACATCAGCAGCTGAGAGGGAGCTGCTGTCCCATTCCGATTTTAACCCCACAAGTCTCAAAACTCTGCGCCAACACAAAAAATCACAAACACAGACGACCAGGAAACGACGAATGACATTTAATTTCTTTTTCCCGTGCAAACTTAGTCTCGAGAAAAGGTAAAGATGCGAAGAAAATGAATCAGACGTTATTTACTTGATTTAAAGATGTCGAATGTGTCTGTGGCAGAATCGCAAATGCGCTTTATTAAAATGTGAAAAGTACTCTGATCTTCTTTATTATTTAGATACCATTAAAAAGTCTAACATCCAAACAGCACCTTCATATTTCCACTTCACTTTCCAGCGACTCACGTAAAGATAATTACCTCTTCTGAAGAGTCCATCATGTTTTCTATTCCTCCGTGTCCTCCTTGGCTACTAGCAACTGCTTAGATGAGGGGTGGGGGCACATGCGTGATCACAGAAGGCTTGTATCATCTGGATGCAACAAACAGCAGTGATTGTTACTGAAAATTCCTCATGGGGGTGACAGAAACTGCGCACTATAGTGTCTTACATTTGTGACTCGTAGGATCCCAAAAACAGAAGAGCAGAGGAACCCGTTCTACCCCCTGGAGGGCTGTGCAATTAATTGAATTTTGATTTCAATTGTTATTTTGGCTCCCAATAGTCACCAAACTAGTAAAATCGAGAAAAAAACAATTATTTTGCCATGTTTTGTTTTGCAAGAACACTCTCATTTTGTCTTGTGTTCTGTATGACACATGCATGTGCACATCTGCACGCGCACATCCGCCCCTCCCAAAGCCATAAAATCTCTCAGCAGTCAGGGGGGGGCAAGTCACGTGCATCCACTGGAATTTAAAAACTCAGCGCAGCCACAGCAGTGTTTGGTGAGCGAAAAAGGCAAAACCAACTCCATTGTCTGGGAAAAGTTAATGTTGTAGCAGACGTTGTATTCCCCCGACACACGGTATTCACTTACTGTTTAAAACTTTTTCCAGCTGGGTGCATAGGCTCGCCAATCAAAACTAACATGGAAAAACAAATAAGTAGCGAATGAGTAAAAAGTACTGTTCCCTCAGCATTTAGTTTTTTGTTAAACTGTATGTAACATGAGTCAACATGGGTCACGTAACGTGATTCTAAGGTACCATCTATGTGCTGGATTTTTCCTTAGGTAGCTAGTAAATAAGCCCACTGAGGGCAACATTATTGTTCATATTTTAGCCCAATGTTTAGTAATGACAGTAGGCTCATAGTGTCATAGTGAGATGCACATTGTGTTAAGTATCTGGAATAGTTCATTAGCTGTGTAAAGTAATGTGGGATATCGGTAAAAGCTGAACCGACTCACAGTATAAAACAGAATTTATTTCTGATCCAAAGACTCAAAGGTCACTAAAAGATTATACACTGGACACTATTCATTATATCCAAAGGTTAATAAATAAGCGTGTTAAATAATCACAATCTCAATATTGACCAAAATAATCACAACTTTTTCCATAAATAAGCAGCCCTAACCCCCTGCTTTACATTCAACAGACTTCTAACTCTCAGCAAGAAAGACAAATAAGCATAATTCCCAAAATTGTCAAACAATTCCTCAAAACACTGAATAGGTGCTCTGTCCAGGCAATGGTGGACTCAGTCATGTTTGGTTTAAGGCATCACAGACTGCAGCCAAGTCGGTAGTTCATTCTATGGTAACAGCTGATTATGAGAAAAGGCTCGTCTGCGGCTTTAGTGTTTTCTTAGCATGTGGAACTTTGAAATGAAACACTTCATATGGGTAATGAGTCAAATAAATATGCATGGTTCCAAAGCAAATTCACAGATGTGCTGAAAATGACCCCTTTTGCAGAGGATCTGGCACCTTTCCTGAAAGAATGCCATTAGTGTTGGGTTCAGTGAAATTTATAGTGACTCATGGTCTATGCTGTTTTATGGGTCTTTTCACCAGCCAAGAACTGTTTCTGCGTTAAAACACTGTTCTGTTAGACACACAAAATCACTTCCTACTGGGGTGTATCACAGTGAGTGTGGACCTAACATAAAGCTGCCTGTGCTTTGTTGAGCTATGATTGTTTTTGGACATAAACTAGGCTTCTGACCCACCACTACTTTCCAGAGGTTTTGTGGTGGTTTAATATGTGATGTGGGCTTCTTCTTCTTCTTCTTCTTCTTCTTCTTCTTCAATCAATGTGCTTATGTCAAAATCTTTTGTTTTTGTAGGTGTGATTTCAATGATGCTTTGACAGGGCTCCAGTGAAGAGAGAGTTATTGGTCTTTGTTGAGATGAAGGTGAGAAAGAAAATATTATAAATATTTGTTTCACCAGCAAAAAGGTAGCTGCTGATGAAATGGGATGTAAAAAAATCTTTATCACTCTTTTCTCTGCTGGTGTCGAAGGTTTAACAAACTTTCAAAGGTTAAGTACAACAGCTCCATAAAGTGTTCCTTATTTTCTGTTCTGTAGCTGTGGACTGTGCAGCAGCTGTGATTTATATACATTTTAATTTAAAGTGCTACTCCCTGTAGGCTTCAAAAGACAGAACAACAAGTCGCATATTTCTGTTGTGGAGAATCTTGTAACACACTGAAAAGATGGATCGACAGCAGGAGTGGTTTAACAAGTTTCTATAGGTGTTTTAACGGCCTTTGACATGGTTTTTTCCGCCATGACTCCGAGTGGAATCTGTTCAGTGGTGTAGTAAAGACCACCGAGACCAAGTCAGCACCAAGACCATCGAGACCGAGACAAGACTAGGGGTGGGGGAAAAAATCGATAAAACATAGTATCGCAATATTTTCAGTGACAATACTGTATCAATACACAGGCGCCAAGTATCAATCTTTTATTATATACAGTATGTGTTGGTTAGTTTGTCTGCTTGACAATCCCATTTTGCAGCAATAAAATTGAAGAGAGATGAGCAAACAGAGAAATGTATCTTTTTAGATGAAAACAGATGTTGACAAAGTTTCCTTTTGGGGACGTCATTTGAAATTGGGAAAAATTGGAATTTGGAAAAATGGTTATAAATTGCAATATATCGCAGTATTGTATAATATTGCAATATGTTTAAAATCCCAATAATATTGTATCGTGACAATATTGTATCGGGAAGCGACTGGTGATTCCCACCCCTAGACTAGACCAAGACTTTGAGGGGTATTGAGACCGAGTTAAGACGAGACCAGTGCCAGAGCTTCTCCTGTCTCACGCATATACTTTCTTGAGCGTGCGTGT
>NC_045738.1:19357824-19358231 GCF_008692095.1 Etheostoma spectabile | reverse complement strand
TAGATGGGGTTAACAGAAACAAATTTCAACTTAGAAATGAGCAATTTGAAGCAGAAAGCTTTACATCCAATCAAAGTAATGAAATGTATGAAAATACATAAAATTAGACAATGTAGAGGAAATTTAGTGATATCTCTGCAATTGTGGTATTGACCTAGCCTGGAAATCCAGAGCCAAATCTGAAAGGAGTAAAGGGGCAACACCAAGGGTGCATTTGAAAATCTCACTGCACGCAATTGGACAAGACTACGGCCAATCACAACAACACACGGGGTGACGTATCCAGAGCCCCATACGCCCAGTGGAGCTAACTGGAAGATTAAACTGTCGTCATCTGTTTAGCTCGCCTTTGGCCCGCCTACATCAGATATGCCGATGTGATTGGTGCAGCTCGGCTACAAGGGCAT
>NC_045738.1:19352952-19357814 GCF_008692095.1 Etheostoma spectabile | reverse complement strand
AGCATTACTCGATGCCAGAGTAACTCGCTGAGCAAAATCAAATTGTTCTCTCGCAAGAACTCTGGATTTCCGGGGTAGTATTGACCAGTCTTGAAATAAAATCTGCTTCATGTGAGACGTATTCCAAGAAGAGACCTTCAAAAAGTTATCTCGAGACCGGTCTTAAGACCAAGACTGATCTCAATTACAGCAACACTGATTCTAACTGCTGACAACAATATCCTCCGCAAATCAGCAAGATACTAACATTTTAGAGCCTTTCAGGCCTACAGTCGACAAATAGTTGATTCTGAAAAGAGGTTTTTGTCATGGTGCCTGAACCATGTGCATAAATAGGCCTTCATTAAGCCTTCTAACTGTGCAAAGGCTGTCACGTCGATATATATAATATAATGTGGAACAGGTTATCTGTCAAAACAACCACCTCATCACCAAAAAAAGAACGGATGATCAAACTACCACGTGCTCGTCCTGTGGTTTCTTCCTCTTTTCTCTAACCTGTCTGACGATCTAAAGGTGGACAGAAGCAGGTTTAGCTAACAGTTAAGTCTCTGCCTCGAAACTATGTCCAATCGTCTCTTAATCTTCAGTGAGACCAAGAATATGTATTTTTGATGAAGCATTGCTTTAAAAAAATCATTTGTGACAGTTTCATGCAAAACAGTGGACACTTTGTACACTTTATTGCCAGCTGATGTCATGCAAACTGCATCCAGTTCATGATCATTTTGATTCCAGGGGGGTAATGTTGTATCTGCACAAAATGTGAAGCTTTAATATTATATATTTGGAAGTGTGTGGTCAGGAGCAGTGATGACACCGTGTCTGATACAGACAAAGAGAAGCGCCACCTGCAGAATTACAAACCTCATCGACAGAAAATAAAAAAGGAATGCTGCTCAAACTGTTTGATTGACAGGTGATCTCTTGGGGGAAAAAAAACACTGTGCAGAAACACCACAGCAGAGAACGCTTAGCAACAATGATAGGGAAAAAATGAAAAAAGAAGGAAAAAATGAATAAAACAGGATGTCACGGTTTACCTCTTCATAGAGAATTCCTATTTCCAACAGCCATTCTCATCAGTGTGCGCGCTGCTGATCCCAGTGTGCCAGAGCCTGCCCGCCCAAATAAAGACATGCAATACATTTCACCCCCACATCATCATACCGCTCATCATCATACTGCTGACACTTCTCTTCCTGTGGTACTTGTTTTTCCTGCTTGTTTGTTAGTTGTTTGTCCCCACCGTAACAGCCTGAAGAATGAGTCACGCTGCTGATGTGTCAGTGGGCCTGTCACCTCAGGGTGGGAGGGGTGGAGGGGGGCAGCAACAGTCACATGCAATACTGCATTAATTGGTGTCACTTCACCGGGGGGGAGTGTTACATATTACCCTAATGTTTAATGAGTATTTCTAAACTGCAAATGTGTGTGTGTGTGTGTGTGCGTGCGTGCGTGCGTGTGTGTGTGTGTGTGTGTGTGTGTGTGTGTTTGCTGGAGTGTAAACATGAAGACGAAGGCTTAGCAAGTAGGTGGGGACAGGGTGGATTGAAACAAATTCCCTGATGAGTTATGGGTCATCAACACCTGCTCTGCACCCCCCCCCCCTTCCCACACACACACACACACACTCACACAAACACACACATGCGGCTGCGACTCCACAGCTCTTCCCCTCTCGACTCTGAGGCTGCTGGATCCGCCAGTCCGCCACCAGGCTCCTGTACTAGCCCAGCAACGCTGTTTTTGTTTTCACATTGTGTGTGTGTGTGTGTGTGTGTGTGTGTGTGTGTGTGTGTGTGTGTGTGTGTGTGTGTGTGTGTGTGGTGTTTGTGTGTGTGTGTGTGTGTATACAGTCCCCAAGCTTTACAGGTGTGTAGTTAAGATCAAAATTAAGGCTGAGTTTAAAAATGGGTGTGGTCCAAGCAAGGGTGGTGGAAGGGGGTTTAGAGTAGGAAAGGGGCCTTGGCTTTTCTGCTTTACACCCTTGGCCCAATTAACGTGCACGATACAGCCAGGAAACCTTACAGGTGTCTGGTTGACAGTGAAATGAAGGCAGAGGTTGAATTTGAGGTCACTGAACAAATGGGCCCCCCACTTTACGCTCCTGGGCCGATTTGGCACCACAGCTGGTTTGATCCCATTGCATGATGGTTTCTAGTTCATAGACTGCTGCATGTCCACAGTAATGCGTATAGATTTAAAATAAAAATCCTGATAACAAACAAAAGAAATTCCAGTTGAAATTGAAGATCTTGGCGTCACTATTTGACGCTCTCGGGACTTGTGTTTTGCCCATATTTAGACGAGCTCGGTCTCTTTTTGACGCTTTTTGTTGGGACGTACGTTTAACTGACATGCGGCACAACAACGGGACAGTTAGGTTTGGGGAAAGATCGTGGGTGGGGTTACAAAATGTACGCTTCAGTGACACGGGGGACAAGAACGAGACACAAATCACGTTTTTTTCGGAGGGGGGCGTGAAAGTCCTGTGTTGTTTGAATCATCCACCACCCTAACCAACCTTCTTACGTGTTTTTTTACTCGGTCTTTCATCTTATTTGCTACCTTTGCCACCCTTAATACTACGTCATCATCGGCGGCTCTGCCCGGTGCGTCCCTTGCGGACACTAGAGGGTGATATTTGGGTCGGTATCTGACGCTGAGAGCCACTGACCAAGCGTCAGGATTTCACGAGTTGGGAGTGAGGGCCATCAGAACGTAGCTGGAGCAGGAAATTTGGAGAGGAAGAACATTTGGTCTAGGAAATAGATAAAGGGCTCCTTTGTTTGAAACGCAGTCCAAATGCTCCTTAAAATGTTTCTGAGTTCCTGTAAATGTTCCTGTGATAAAAAGGAGCTCTTAAAGGTCCCTTTTGCCCATCTGGGTTTGTTTCCATCAAATCGGAAGACCTGTGAAGATTAGGCTGAATAGATGGATAACAGCTAAACATTGTGAAATGTAAGCGTGTGGGTGATAAAACACCTGTCGCTGGAGTACTAGGAATTGAGTTTCTGCTTATTTTTCTACTTTAAAAGATAACCACGTTAGCAGAGTTGCATTTGTATGCTGTTTTAATCTTGCTCCCATAGACAGGAAACATATATTCCTGTGAACGAGTTAGAATGCAACAGAAAGAGACACATGTCCAGGTGCCTTCCGTGTGTGAAAGCCACTGCCATTCATATTTAATGGAAATACATCTTTAATATCTTATAAGCCAAAGGTAGGAAACATCCATATCTTTTGCAAAGTGCAACCTGCTTTTTTTTCAGTTGTTAAATGAAAAGACAAGAAATGACAACAATGCCTCAACATCAAGTCATGAAAAGGAGCTTTTCATTTTTCATTTTTATTTCCAGCACAAGCAGATCTCCCATTATTCCGAAGCTCATGACTCACAGATTGACGGGGATCCAGGTCGGAGACCGTGCTGATTTATCAGTTGTACTGTGTCTGGTGTGTTTTGTGGTGTAATTGCTTGTAATTGGTTTTTCTAGTTTTCTGCAAACGCATCTCTGTGTCTGGAAAGATCTAATCTCCCCACAGGATTTATTCAGGTTTCACCTGAATCTGAATCAATAAATCAATTACCCCCGCTTTCCACTTCAAGGTTAATAAAGTACCTAAACAAAACCCACTCATTCAGGGAAAATATTTCAAAAAAGCCAACTAATTAATGTTTTATTGGCTCTGATATTATCTTGACGTTTTCTTGACATTATTATCTTGACATTTTCCCCGACAAACTACTGTGTTCTGCTCATCTGCCCCCGCCCTCCCTCGACAAAAGGGAGCTTCCGGTTAACCTTTTCTGTGGGAAAACTGAATTTTGAAGGCAGGGAAGATTAGGCGTTTTATTAACAAGACCAATATTTGACTCCAGACATGCGCTGCAGTGCAAAAAAAAGAAAGAAAATACCCATCAATAATGCTAGTCATTAAACGAATGGCAAACGAAAAAGAAAAAAAAATTACTCTCGGACTAGTTCCCATTTCTGAGGCATGGCAGACGGACGCAGTAAAACATTTAATCACCACTCTTTAAAAAGCTCAGAGATTTATTCACCCCACACTGTAGAAGGCTGCAAATGCTGTGATCTGATCTGTTTAAAATACCGCCCTTGATCTGCTTAGGGCAAGAGGGCTTTTCAGGCCCGTGTTTTGTAACGCGACTCGCTGTACAACTGCCCACCAGTGATGAAGAGAGAGAGGGGTATGGGGAGCCAGCAGGCAGAGGAAGGTCAGCCCAATGTGAGCTGCCGAGCTTGGCTGGTAAACATCCCCCGTGGGAGAGGTGTACGAGGGCGCTTACCCAGCCTCGACCCCCAAGCTCACATGGGGCCGCAGCTCGGCAGACGAGGCTGGGGCTGCGGAGTGAAGGAGCTGAATCTCCCACCAGCCTAATCACTCCCACTTAGAAAAAAAAAAAATCATTCACGTTTGTTATTTTTATGCCCTCAAGGGCCCGATGCCTGCCGATCGACTTCCACGCCAACCTCTGTGTCTGTAACAGCAATCTAACTGTGGGGCTGGTGGGTGGATGAGCATGAGTTAATGCTTCTCTTTCAGAGACCTCAGCTAACCTTTTTGATCATAGATTTCAGAACTTTTCACACGCAGAAATATAAGTGCTTCCAGTGTCAAAGTGATTCTTTTGTCTGCTCTACCTTTGACGCCTTGTGTGTCGCTGCCGTGAATCCACAGTGAGGTCCACAGCTGTCTCACCGTGTGCCGTTTCTGCGATTGTGTACTCGGGTTTGATGGATATGACGCTGTAATCCTGACAGACTGCTGCAGCTAGCCCGGGGGCGGCTCCTCGTGCAGCCTGGTTCGTTTGCATGGGGCGGCTGATGTAA
>NC_045738.1:19343448-19352942 GCF_008692095.1 Etheostoma spectabile | reverse complement strand
GACAAAGCCCCGATGACAAACACATGGCAAGGTCGCTGGAAAACACAACTAGAGAAAGGCAACATGAATAAGAATCTTTGTTTTGTTACGAGCTAAAAAAATAAAGTTCCAGGGCTGCTCGAGTCCCCAAATAGCGTGTCTTAGTCGAGTCTCAAGGACTTATGGAGCAGTTCAAGTCATATGATGTATGATAGGAATACATTTAACAATTATTAAACAAAACATTTAGACTCGGTCAATTCAACCAGAATGCATTAGATCAGTTGTACCTGTATGTAAAATAAGTCAAATACATCATCTATCAATGAATATATTGCGGTGCAATATAACACTGTAAACACTATAAACAAAGTTTAATTGAGACTTTGCAGAATCATCCAATATCACCGTGTGTGTGTATGTATGTGTGTGTTTGTGTTTGTGTGTGTGTGTGTGTGTGTGTGTCACTCCCTCAGTCTGTAGGGAGTTGGGTTGGGTACTGGAGGGTCGCTGGTTCAAATCCCCATACTGACCAAAGTGGTGGACTGGTAGCTGGGGAGATGCCAGTTCATCTCCTGGGGACTGCCAAGGTGCACCAAACCCCCAACTGCTCGGGGTCGTCCTGCCTCGACAGCCTGCAGACGCCCCCCCCCCTCCCCCCCCCCCCCCCCACACACACTCTAACATGGTGGAAAGTGGAATTTTCCCTTGCGGAAGTATACATTTATTATTATTATTATTATTATCATCATCAAAGACCTCCTTTAAACCAACCATAAGATTCAAGAAATGTCCGACTGCTGTGTATTTTACTTCCTGGAATCTCAATATTGCAATCTTCGAAACACATTGAACAAAATAATCCCTTAAACCTTTCTACTTATTAAAATTATATAAAGGCAATATGCGCTGTGTGCAGATGATGTGTTCGTGCACCAAATCAGCTCTGAGTTATTGTGATCCCCCGGCCAGATCTCTGAGTAATACCATCGAGCAGCTCCACCATGCAGGGCAGAAAAACAGAGGGGTTGTGAATATGGCTGCTCTTCTTCTTCTGTCTTCCCTCCCGCGCTCGTTTTCTCTCAGATGGGTAATGCCGCTATTTGGGAGGGCAAACGCTGCTGAGATAATCTGGCATTGTAATCCTCTCTTCTGTAAATTGGGCCCTTTGACTGCAAGGCGACGGTCCGCTGAAGTGCTTTTGAGAAACACTCTCTCCCTGATCACCTGTTTCCCATCTCGTCCCACATTTCAGCCACTTTCATGTTGTCATTTTTCTTTTTTCTTTTTCTTTTTTTTTTTACAGAAAAGATTGTGATCTTTTTAAAGCACGACAGTTTTGCCCTCATAAATCCACTTTGAGTCTTTGCTCCTTTGCCGTCTCATGAAATGGAAAGTAGTGTCAACAAAGTTAGGGACACTGCATGAGGTGCATCGGGGAACTAGGATTGCTCATAATAATCAGCTTGCCTTCCGGCGAGACTGTCTTTTGATGCTTCATAGGGGACAGAAAGGTGAGGAAGGGCTTTGATGAAAGGTATACTATATATTCAGATGATGATCACAGAATTTTTAATAAATATGTTTCGTGGGTGGGAGCTATGAGAGGCTATAGCCCAGCCTACATAATGTATCACCATGGGTTTTTGTGCCATATGGTTTAATGTTATCTTAGAGAACTGGAGAAAAGCACTAGAGTTTGTTTGTGGGGTGCTCATTTGGAGGTAAATATCAAAGAAAGGACGGTAAAGCTGCACGGTCAACCATTAAGCAATCATTCTCAAGGTTAATGGTCTACTATAGGGGGATATGTCCATGTTTTGAGGAAGACGGGAGGATGTACTGAAACACATCGTTAGTAGTTTCTAAAACTATCATCTGAGTTATGAGTGCAGCTTTTTTCCCTTTTGTCGTTTTGAGAAAAATCTGGGAAAAACACAATTGTTGTTTTAAAAATAAATGTGATACCATCTTAAGAGATGGCTTAGTTTAGTTCGCTGTTCTGTTTCTGTTACTTTTCATTTTCCTTCTATGTGGTTGTGTCTGTTTTTTTCAATAGAGTCTCTTCTTGTAATATTGAAACAGTATTTTTTTTTCTAACTGAATTCATAACATAAAATCTTTGAAATTCAATACATCCGATATCAGACTATAAAGTCATTATCATCTCTATTCATAAGCACTTACAGTTTATACTGTATGTCAACTGGTGAAGCAAACCAAGGGTGTAAGTTTTGTTTCAACGTGGTTGTATGCGGGTCCACAAGTAGACACAGTTACTGTTTTCCATCAAATCACATGAATTCTCAACATTCTTGATATTTCCAGCCGCACTTGAAGGCAGCTTCATTCCAGGGAGGAAGAGACAAAGAAAAGAGACGGACTGTGCTTTTTTGCCACTGCACCATGAACGTGCGCTGGTTTAAAAGGTTAATGGTATACTACAGAGGGATCTGTACATGTTTTGAGCCCCAAGGAACAATGTTTGTCAAAACTCCTACTCAACCCTTCCACATTGCCTTAAAAAAAATGTGGGCGTCGTTAGACGTAAAGCTGAGATTGTTCTGAACATGCTGACATGAAACACATGGGGATCACTTATATGCAAACACCTGAAAAAAAGTTTAATTGTAGAGGATATGTGAAAATGCCCTCAGACCTCAGAGGGTTAATTTGTTCTCAGGTTAACAAACCTCTTTAGGATCAACACTAACACTGGCCCATGTACCCCACTCTTTCAGTGTATGGTACAACACAGATCTGTTGTTGTGTATCCGGCCTCTCACTTGCAGCTCATTTTTCCTGCACCTGCCTGCATCGATCCACGCAGGGTGGACTCCCTAATGGTGGACTCCCTAATGGTGGAATGACCTTCCTTTGGAAGCCATAATGAAGGATTCAAACTCGAGCATTCTGTTGTGGACTAAAAACGCATCTCTCTTCCACACACGACCCCCTCCTCCAAATATTTTCATCAATCATGTCCTTAGGTCCACATCTTTCTTTCTTTTTTGCTCATCGGAAACCCCTCTTCTGCTCCGCTCAGTCTCTAGTTCCACTTTGTTTCCTTTTAGAATTCTGTTACAGCCAAAGGCGTAATTTACAGGGGGGAATGGGGTGGTTACAACCCCCCCCCCCATTAATAAAATAGGCCGGTGCATCCCCCATTTAAAAAAATATATATTACAGTTTCCTTTAAATAAATAATACAAAAAAACATTTGCCCCATAAATTGATGCAGCACAGGCCCTACTTGTTGCAGAAAAAAATCCTCATGTAGAAAATGAAGTGTTTGACATTCAAAATTAAAATTTTGCTCAAAAGTGAAGATCTCAACCCCGCCCAATGTTGAACCCAAAGTTATGCCCTTGGTCAGAGCAGAGTCCTAAAGGCAGGGTGTGTGTCATAATTTGCAGTATCAGCTTTTGTATTGACGATGATCTACTGTAGGAAGTGAAGCCCGTTCTATTGGCTCGTAGGAATTCGTCATCTTTATGCATGCACTGTAAATGAAAATGCATGATTAATCTTCAGAGGCTAGTACACCATATAGTATTTTATTTGTTGGGACCTTGCAGCACAATGACTGATGTATAGAGCACTTAGGAATGAGAGATGTGCAGTTGACTTTGTTCCTTTTAATGGAATTAAGAAATACTCAGTGTATTAGGTATACAAGCTATATCTGTCATTGTAATGTGCTCCTGCTTTTAACTTTGAGTTACCCAGTGAAAACAATATATCTCGAAATCTGGTTAATAGGATGTTTTTAGATACACAGAGGAACTAGAAGGGCACTCAGTCAGAGAGCGCAAACTTCTGCCAAAGGCATGCCCTGTTAAGTACAAGGGAATATTTTAACGAGAAGAGTTTTCTTGATGCATGGAGATCAATTTATTGTCTTTTATTCTATCATTCTAAGTGGCACGGGGAAAGGGATTGGGAAGAAAGGCAGTATGGAGTGTCTCGCTGTGTGTCTATGGTTCCTTTATCCTGGGAAACCCCAATGGGTCACGCCCACTTCGACAGGGTAGGTGCTTATATGGAAACATGCGTCGCACTGTAGACTCAACCCCTTACTGGCAGGGGGGACACCTCCATTGGTAGAGCTAAATAAGCTGCAACGACAAATGTTAGGGACATGTAACATAGCCACAACATGCCCAATTCCACAATGACAATGCAGTGTACACTTTTTGGAAACATGGAATGGAGAAATACAAGAGGAATGCACAAGTTTGTTTTATATGGCAACATAAAAAAGAGGTGTCCAGAAGGGACATTATTGGTGCCTTTGAACGATGTCCAAAACTTCTTTTAGAGGTGGACGTTCCGGCCACGGGACACAAAAGACTCAGGACCATATGTGGAAGTAAGCCTTCAAGCAGTGGCGGAGAGCGTACCCCTCTGAGAAGTCTGACGAATCTGTCAAGGTTCAAATCAAAACCGCTGCTCAATGCTGTTGTTGTGGAACTGACAATGGGTGATGTTCCTCTCTGTGAGAGAAAAAACAGTCGTATAGGAGGTATTGAGAAGGGACATCTCACAGCAGGTGGCAGTCATGGTGGCTGGCCCCAGACTGTCCTGTGCAGGTTGGTGGTGTTGCCCCGTCAACTGTAACAAGGCAGGTTTTACACAACACCTGACACTGGGCAACATCTTCTTTTTTAAAGCCGAAATAGTCCTACGCAACTGACTCTAACTCTAACGTCCGGTTCTGTCGAGCCTGAGGCCGTTGTCAATGTAAAGTTGCCAAGTTATCTCTCCTGCAGACTGTTTTAAATCTTTGCGACTTCACACTCCCGTGTTACGTGACCAGAGTGCAGCCTTTGTGGTTCGAAAATCTCGTTTGATCATGGGTGCTTCACCCGCGCGCGTGTCAAGGGAGTGTCTAATCGCTGCCTTTGCGGTTAAAAAATGTAATCGTTCAGCCCTAGGTAAATCTATTGATTCTGATGACCTACATTTCAAGGCAGCCAGGAACATATCCAACTGAGGAGAAGCAGAGCAGGATAACACGTTTTACAGTCTCTAGGTGGTATTTGAGGATGTGTGTAGCTCAGTGGCATTGAAACCCACTCAACCGGGTAATATTGGTGCCTGTGACATGATCGTCAGAAGGCCAACAGCACCAGAGGTACCACGGGGCAGAGTCACACCCTCACCCCATTTAACACTCAAAGCATCTGTTTTTTATTGGATGCTTGTGGGCAGATCACTACACTAAATCCATGTGCTGGAAATAGCGGGAATAACTTCTGTCCTTATTTCATTCATTTATCCACAGATTCTGCCCACAAACAGCCTTGTTGTGGGCAGTTTTAAACATCCATTACACTTTATTACACACAGTTTATTTAGCTCTCTTTCAGCCTGTTGTCACACTATTACACACTGATAGAGCTCAACAGTGTGATCCGGAAGTGAAAATCCCAATCGTTTTCTAAAAGATAATGAAGGCTGTTGATTACCTTATTGACCCTTATTGAAAACTCATTTTTGGAAAAATACTTTTTAAAGACCAAATCCTGTTTGTTGTTTGGTCAACGTTGCCTATATTGTTGTGTCAGTACTGATTGACTTGGAGAAGGGTCTGGCTAGTCCACACAGCATTCTGGGATCGGAGAAAAGCGTATTCTGGTTTATTGACATTTCTTTAAACCAATCACCATCGTCTTGGGCAACGGGAAAAGCCCCGGTGCCGCTGCAAAATAGCCTGGAGAAGGAACTAGTTTTGGTGGAACATGTGTACGTTCACAAGTTGTTTTAATCGTGCAACAGAAAACTCAGATTGGACAGATAGTCCAGCTAGCTGTCTGGATTTACCCTGCAGAGATCTGAGAAAAGGTTAACCACAGAAGTCATAAATCCACCGGAGTTTTAAATGGCAATATAAAGGAAGCCCAAGTCAACTGATATCCGGCTTAAATGAATGAATTCCGGTGGAATTTCCTTTGGCAACGGGACAATCCCAGTAGTGGAACGTCAAGGATATAGACTAGTTTACCGCTATTTGCGCCACCTGTTGTTGTTGATGTATTTTGGTGATTAAAAGTCTAGACCCTGAATATTGTACAAATTCGATTTTTCAAATATCTTAATAATAATTATATATATTATATATTATATTATAATAATAGGGGGACAAAACACGTTGGGTAAATACAGCATTAGGGATAATGTCAAAATCCGGGGTTGACTTACCACATACGAGATTTTGAAACGGTGGTTAATGCTCCTGTAGAAGCCACAAGTCTGTATGATATTGCTATATGATACGAAAAATTTGTTTTGGTTGCAATATTATGGACAAATACTACTCTACCCACAGTCCTAAGCATAACAGCAACAGTCTCTGATTGGTGGAGCTCACTGTTAACATGGAAATGTTTGCCTCTGATGTCTGTGGCTGTTTATGTACATTATCTTGTACCTTTGCCTTTTTTCCAGTTTTAAAATGTTTCTCTTTGTCTCATAGTTGGTAGCTGAAACTTCAATGGATATATTGAGTGGGGAAATTCACCTTTGGTTACAAGAGCCGTAAAGAAAGTGAGCGGTCACTGTCGACAATAATGGCCGATCACAGAAATTAACAATCATGCCCCCCCCCCCCCAAACCCCTCAGTCAGCATAGTTGCACTTTCTAGATAGGGATTCCATGCAATGGGACTCAGAGCATATTGGACGCGTTGATAATTTTTTCTTATATTTTTCTTATTTTATTTATTGTGTGAGTGTGTATATAAAAGTGAGTTTTGTTTTAGATGCTGTACACATATGGCTCTACTGCACAAACACAATTAAAGTCTATTCTATTCTCATGGGAAAAGAAATCCTAATCACGATTATTTTGGTCAATATTGAAGTCACGATCATTCAACACAATCAACTATTGTCTTTTGGAAAGATGTTGCAGTTATTGAGCTGTGAAACAGGGAAAAAGATAAACAAATCAAAAGTAAAAACACATAGAACTGTGAAATTTACCTTCATTAGTCCCCCTTCCCCCCCCCCCCCCCCCCCCCACAGAACACAAGACAAAGTACAAGTTTACTTGCAAAACGTTAAGTACAAAATAATAGTTTTTCACGATTGTTCTGTTTTTGTGATCGTTTGGAGGGAAAATCACGATTGCCGTTAGAATTCCGATTAAATGAGTAGACCTGTCGGTAAATAAATCCTTTCACATGTTTTTTGAAGTGCCAAAAGACCAATAAACAAAATATTGAGCATGTGCATCACACTAGCTCCTGGCTGGATGTCATGAGGTTCCTCAAGATGTATTTTCTCACAGGGATGTTAACCACATGCTGGTGTTTTAGCCACAGAGTAGATCAGTGCAGCTCAGTGGCCTCGTGCTAGGAGGGTGTGTCCTTCAGCCGGAGGACCAGAATTCAAACTGAAGTGTCAGCAAGCGTCCCCTCTGCTGGGTGTCCTTGTGTCAGACTGTGGAGCTTGTGTCAGACTGTGGAGCTTGTGTCAGACTGTGGCAGTGTGAAGCACAGATTCACTGCTTAGAAAAAACATACATAACATGGGATCAATCAATCAAATGTTATTGGAAGTGTGAAATCACCATTAAGCATGATCTCAGTGCACTTCACAGTTAAAGGAACACAGAAATAACAGGCAGCAACAAAAACAGAACAGTTTTAGAGCGGTAAAAATAAACAATACAAAGCCAGCAACATAAGAGAATAAGAATTTTTTTTTTGTGAAGGACAAAGAAAGGATGGTGTGTTATGGTTGGCTGTAGATTAATGAGTAGAGTTGGGTTCTCAATCTAGATTTAAAAATGTCAGCTAAGTGAGTTTCTTCAACATGTAGTGGGATGCCAGTCCACATATCCTGAATGGGGCGCAGTATTAGTAGAGAACGCTCTGTAACCAAGTGTTTTTTTGGAATGACCAGGAGACTATGAGGGAGTTGAGAGAGCGTGCCGGTGTGTGTGGTGTAATAAGCTCAGATAAGGTGGTGCGAGTCCCTGCAGGGCTTTATATTTATTAAAAGAAGAGCCTTAAAATCACCTCTAGCTTGCACTGGGAGCCAGTGAAGAGAGGTCACAATAAATTGAAAAAAATGGTAGAATGAAATTAATCTTTCACAAATATATATATATATATATATATATATATATATATATATATATATATCACCGTTACAAACATGCAGCCCTGTGTGCTTCATATTGTATAGAAAATTGTTTATTCATTCATAAAGATTATTGTTGTCCTTCAAGGTGGGAGTTTTCCTAATTTTTTAATTGAAGTGTTAATATTCATTTCCAAAAGATTATTTTTGTATGCCTCTTTTTAATTAACGTTGCTTTTCAGACAATTTTGCCATTTGTTTCTGATGATTTTTGCATTTTTAAGCAACATTTTTGCCATTTCTTTCTAATTATCAGGAACTTTCTTTGCTGCCAAAAACAAAGGATAAATAAAAATAATTAAAATTATGCAAGACTAAAAATTACAACAATAAAATGTTAAAAAAAATAAAAATAAAAGATAGATAAAATAAGAATAATAAAATAAACACCAAGGATAAAAAAAATGTTTTATAGAAAAACCAGTGAATAAACTTGAAAACTAAGAATAAAACATTATTTCAAAATAAAAGCCAGTTGAAAAAGATAATTTCCTTTAAAGATTTTTTTTTTTAAAGTGTTGCCTTGAGCTTTAATTGTTGGTGCCATATTTGCGAATTATATTATAGTTGTGCTTATTGCCCGTTGTATACTATCACATATGTATTTTGAGCCAAGTTTGAAGATATCCAACACTCATGTCGGCACGTGGCCTGTTACCTGTTGTTGGAGGCTAAAGGCTGACTAATCCGCTTGGCATAGAGAGTACAAAGACATAATTCCTCTGAAACTGTACACTTTCTGACTCAACAACTACAAACAACAACATTTGGTTGCATTAACTGTTATTTGTTTATATCTTAAGATACATTTCCTAATAGTGTAATACAATTCACTCAAAGGTAGAGGGCTGTTGTGGCTGCTAGCAACTATTAAGCCGCCTAATCAGGATGAGCGGTAAAACCCGCTATGCGCTGGCTGTTCCACGGTTTTCCTAAGGGAAGAGCGTGGATCCAAACTCGGAGGAAGCGCTCCCCTTTGCGTTGCACACCTAACTGCTCAGGGCGCTCCTCCAGTGAGCAGCTCCCTTACTCTGACATCTCCCTATTAGTGTGTACAGCATGTACAGGTCCTGAGCATGTGTGTAATTCCGGCCTGTGTTTAATATGTGTGCAACTGCACTAACAGAGTGCTAACTAACTAAAAGACGCCAAGTGTGAACATAGCCTTGTACAGTTATTATGGTGAATCTGATGGCCAACAGTTGGCTATACTTAAAAATCCAGCCTGGGGCAGCCTCTATCACCCAGCAAGAGCATTCGCCCCATGTTGGCTAAGTCCTGCAGATGCCCAGGTTTGAATCTGACCCGTGGCCCTTTGCTGCGTTTCATCCCCCATCTTTCTCCCCCTTCCATGTTTATCCACT
>NC_045738.1:19338425-19343438 GCF_008692095.1 Etheostoma spectabile | reverse complement strand
GAAAAGCCCCCCCCCCCCAAAGAAAAAATCCAGCCTGGTCTCGCAAAATTCCGTGAAATTATCACAAACTGCGAAAGACAATGCTAAAGTAAAGTCAATGAGAAGATGACGTAGCATTAAGAGTGTCAACGGTAGCGAGTAGTATGAAAGCCCGAAAATCTGCATAAGGAGGTCGGTTGCGGTGGTAGATGGGTCAAACACAGGACTTTCACCCGGGAGACCGGGGATCGTGTTCCACGTGTCAGGATTCCTAAACCCAATCCATTGTTGTCCCGCCCACCCGCGACCTTTTCCTTAACTCAAGGGGCCATGTTCATTTCATGGAAATATTCCGTGGGCCCATCATGGAATTCTGCAATTCCGTGACACTGACACAGATTTTGAGTTAAGGGGCCGTGTTCATTTCAAGGAATTATGTGAGATCAAAATGGTTTTTGTCCACTTGATGACACTTAAATCTTATTTTCATTCTCCAATTATTTCCGTGTTGGTCTTCACCAGCTCTTGAGGCTCTTTAGCCCTTAGTATTAGTGCAGCTTTGGAAATGTTGGTGTGTTTATATTAATTTTTTTGACCCTGTTATCCAGATACAGGGTTAAAAACACATTTCATTACCTTTTTGATCACAAGAAGTTAAACCATCCTGCCGTGACCAAGATTTATAGATCTCATAATCTAAAGAGACAACCCGAGGTGGTCTTAATATTATATATAGGCTTCTCATCTGTCATTTTTGAGCTGTTTTTATCTGGGATGTCTTTCTCTCTCAGGGCTGAGAATGACTCACTCCACAATGACTCCATGAATGAAGAACACATGCCTGTTATCCTGCAATAATGAGACATTTCAGGTTATGAACACAAGGAAATGATACTTGATACCTTGCAATACCATTGTAATTAAATTGTTAAATTGTTATTTTGAGAGACTGGGAGATAAACACAAGCACCATTTGTTATCTGGAGATAGTAAAGTAATCATGATAATGATGAGGTAGCAGCTTGATGTCTCGAGATGACGACATAACTGAGTCATAACCTCCAGATAATGGACATAAAACATTATTAGCAATAGCAACCACAGGTGCTCCAGGGATAAATATGCTTTCAAACTATTACAAAGATTATCATATTATCACTAGTAGGAGCAGTGGTAGTATTGTTTCAACAGAAGGAGCTTAACAGCCATCTCTTCCGACCATATGCTTCTGTTTGATGGCTTAACACAAAATCATTGGTATGCAACAGTGGACACATACACCGGAAGGGTATCATGGGCATCTGTGTGAGATGGTGAAGTGCATCAAGTGGACGTTTTGTGACAGCAGTAGATTTCTGTCTGAGGCTCAGTGTTTTGGCAGTGACGGAAGGAGTGAGATTGAGAGAGAGAGAGAGAGAGAGAGAGAGACAGAATTCATTTGTTCTACTGACATGATGACATTCATTCAGATGATGAACAAACAACCAAATCTCTCCTAATCTTTGTTTAGTTAAAAAAAAACCTGCTGGGGATTATGATTCTCAGGATTGGATTACGATCACACAGACACCAGATACTGTACACGCAGCGTTTCACTGAAACAGCCAAATGGCTTTCCAGTCTCTCCTTATGGCTGCTCGAGTCATGAAGTCACCACGTCGTACTCAGCTGTGAGTCATGAATACATTAAACAGATGTTTAGATCTGGAGCCTTTGCAAAGATTCTCTGTGAGATATGGAAAGCTCATTTCACGCTGGCCTTATTGTATGGAATGGTACACACTTCATGTCTCCTAAATGTATATTTTCCATTGCTGACATTAGATATTTACACAGCTGAAAACCATATTTAGCATTAGGAAAATTTGTTTTGTTATGGCGTTAGAAGGCATTAGTCCATCTTGTTGCTAGATCTCAAAATAGGTCTTGATCAAAGTCAATGTTCTACTTATTTGTCCGTCAGAATGGAGATAAGTGGCGTGGGAAAGATGCGTCCAATATTTGAGTGATTCTGTTGTGAATATTAGGGGTGAAAGAAGCTCTCATAATCTGTGTTTACATTCACGTTGCGTATTGGAATCAATACACTCCGGACCTGATGCTAGGCTCCTAAATAGAGCTCGACCGATAAAGGATTTTTAACGCCGATACCAATATGAATATTTGGTTATTTAAAAATCCGATATGCCGATATAGAGGCCAATATGTATATATTTTTTTTAAATCCAGAAAATGCATTACAAAACAAACAGATTTCCCTAACATGAGTTATTTGTAGTTATTTATGAGTTCTCACAAAGACAAAATGATAATAGTTTTAACAGAACTGCGGTATATCAAAATATATTAGAGGCCTGATATAAAATGTATTAAAATACAAACTTAAGATATGAAACTTACAGTCCTTTGAACAAAAACATATTCACAAAAACAAAATCAGTGTTGCCAACAGGGATGCTGTAGAGCGCCCTCTGGTGGACAAAGTATGCAACGTCAACACTCATAACACGGTTGACAGTCCATTTTTATTATGATGAATGAATATTAAAAAAATTAAAATAAAATGCTGATAGCAATATATCGGGAAATACCTTATATCGGACAATAATATCGGCCCGCCGATATATCGGTCAAACTCTACTCCTAAAGATACATGGCAGTGGTGGAACCCACGTAACACATACAGGAAACTACTCAGAGTTGGGCGTCTTGGTTCTAAACCTTTACTATGTCTTTCTTTCACTCTACGTAGTAATGTAGCCTTGATTAGGGCTGCCTATTCTCTACATGATGTGATATTTACACTGCAGTCTGGGATGTTTCTGGGCATCAGGTTTTGGGCACTGTGTGTGTAGCCCCAAGCCACAGAGTGCAGGTTTGGAGGGCTGGACTCGAAAAAGGTGTCAATCAGGACAAAGCTGGTTCCAAAATGCTGCCCAATGAGATGCTGGCGGTTGTTTTGGCAGCACATTTGATTTAAAATCAAAATTCAAAGTGTTTACATCAAGTGGACTGGACTTGTAGCTCTTGTTATACATATCCCCCCCCCCCCCAAATTGTAGGACAAGGCAAAAGGGAAGGATCAGACATGTACAGGCAAGGCAGCCTGGGAGTTTTATTAGTGGCCACGTATTTGAATGTTCTGGACTGTCAATCAGCTGGTTTACTCCAAATAATCATTTGTTTCACTAGCCAACGAACAGACAGGCCAAACTGATTTACAGGATGTTTCTATTGGATGATTCTGCAGAGCACCACTTACGTCCAACAGCAACACTCAGCAGCAACGCAGGATGCAGTGTGTTCTCATTGGAAAATAAGGACGCAGGGCTCAGCCTGGTGGAGAGGAGTCGAGCCAGTCTGACTTTCATGCTGGAGACAGCAGTTTGCATCCCATGACGGTCCAACAACCCCTTATCTTTCCCTCCCCAAGCCATCTGAGGGTTTTAAGGTTGAAAAAACAAACGTTGTATTCTGCTCTATCCGACACTATTATACATAAAGTGTTCCAGCTCTTTGTTGAGCCTTAATGATATTTAAAACTTCAAAACCAATTTTAAGCAGCACTATTATACTGTGTATTACATATAAATGGTAATATTCTAGATGTATTCTGCATTGTTTATATACACATTTCTCCTAAAATTCATTCTGATATGTTTGGTATCTTTGAAAATAATGTTGGGTTTGAACAAAATACACCCTCTTAAACCTTAACAAGTATTTTAGTCACCTAACCTTAACAATACCTTATCCAGGGTGTGCTTGCCATGCATAGTATATATTTATAGTATTGCCATTGACGTATAGAAGTTATTTACTTAAAAAAAAAAACATAGCAGCTAATTGTCTAAAGGTTGTTATTGACTCAATTTATAATATTGCAGAGATGTCCAATATCAACATTCTCGCTGTCACTAAGGTGGAGACAGGACTAAAGGCAAGCATCACCAGGGAACATCCTGTACCAACTGTCTGCGGATGTCTATGGGGAACTGGTCTATATCCACGACGTTCCACTTCCAGGATTGCTAGAGTGCCATTGGAAATGCAGCCGGATATCACTCTCCTCGGTCGGATGTCCGTTACCTTCCCCTTTCTTTGTGTTGTAATTTTAAACTCCGGTTTAAAGTTTCTTAGGACTATGGTTACCTGCTCCTCAGATCTCTGCAGGGTAAATCCAGACAGCTAGCTAGACTATCTGTTCAGTCGGAGTTTTCTGTTGCACGACTAAAACAACCTCTGAACGTACACATTTTCCACCAAAGCTAGTTCCTTCCCGGGACTATTTTGCAGCGGCACCCTGGCTCTGTCTGCACATCGCGCCGACATTTGTGATCGATTCAAAGAAATGTCAGTAAACCAGAGAACGTTTTTGTTCCTCCCATCCCAGAATGCTGTGTGGACTCACCAGACCATCCTCCGCAGTGCTGTGGAAGACGTTCTGGCAAAGTATGACTAATGGGTTTATTAAATCTGACTTTATAAGTTAATTTTACAGTGATTTTATAGTTATTCAGTTCACAGTGTGGATGTAAACACCCTCAAATTAAAGCTCAAACTTTCAGGTTTCACACTGCTTTTTAATTCAAAGCATGAAAGACATTGATGTCCTGCTCTTTACAGACAGTATAATATCACAATTTTATGTTATGTATATTTTACAATTGCCTAAAATAAAAAACCCAACTCCTTACCTAATAAGATTCACCATATGGCAACATAACACAACAACAGTGTCACTCTTTTCAGCTCACGTTAAAGACATTCATAAAGACATTGGTCTCGCATTGCTAAAACTTCCTCCACAGCGCTGCGGAGGAGGGTCTGGCGAGTTTACACAGCACTCTGGGATGGGGAAAAAACATGCCCTGGTTTATTGGAATTTCTTTAAACCGATCACAATCCTCTTAGGCGGCGCTAAGTGCTGGACGGAGCAGCGGTGCCGCTGCGAAATAGCCTCGGGAAGGAACTTGTTTTGGTGGAAGGTCAAAGGTTGTTTTAGTCATGCAAGAGAAAACTCAGATTGGACAG
>NC_045738.1:19336900-19338415 GCF_008692095.1 Etheostoma spectabile | reverse complement strand
TAGCTGTCTGGATTTACCCTGCAGAGATCTGACAAATGTTAACCATAGTACTCATAAATTGACAGAAGTTTAAAATGCCAACACAAAGAAAGCCCAAGGCAACAAATACCCGGCCTAGCCGACGTTCCTGGAAGTGGAACGCCGTGGATATGGACTACGAAGACAGAAACCTTTGGCATTACCATGCAATGTGTGTACACCCTTCAGTCACATGTTTGAAATTTTTCAATGGTGGAAAGACACATTAAATATGCACATTATTTCAGTCCATTTGTACACCCGATCAATCCAAACTACCTCACATTGTATACTCCCAATGGAATAGCAATATTTCATTTAGATATATTAATGACTAATGATAGGTGGGGATTTTCAGCTTCTTGGTAAATACAGGATGGTATTCTCTCTGGTTTAAAGACTGTTTTTGCAGTCCGGTGAGAGGACGAGACACTAAAGCCTTGAGGAAAATTGTCATCATTATGCTGGATTCATAGCCCACACTTCTCCCTTTCTGCTCAGTGCTTTTGCTTCTACAAAGAGACCCACGGGACCAAACACAAAATATATAGCTTGTGTGTGTTTCTCATAATTGGCTCTAAGGTGACGCAAGGCTCCGAGTCGTTCCTGCAGACTCTAAAACAGGCTGTTTGAATTCAGCCACGCTCGCATGCTCCTCCTTCAACACAGGCATGTGTTGATGTTCTGCAGCATGGTTGTCAGTCCTGACTCAACCTATAGGCTGCAGGATCAGCGTATAAGACTTCTCTCATAGTCACGAGAACATCTTGTATTTGCTAATATGTTTGGTATTTGGCAGTCCGTGTGCATTAATGGTATTGCAAATGACTTAATGCAAGCAGTCCATAACATGTACTGAAGTAGTGGTTTTGTCTGAGTGGCAGGTTAATCATTATAATACTAACAACCTTTATTTATGAAAGAATGTATAAAGTGCCATAAATTACAATAAATAAAATAAAAAGAGCACATGAACTATGTTTGTGCCATTTCTCTAAATCATACTGTATTTAAAGGAAGACATCCGCTCTATTGAGACCTCTGCACATATGATGTAGTTTACCATGGTTTTTTTCCCCTATTCCTGTACTTGATGAATATACTTGAACATAGAAATAGAGAATTGTCAGCGCATTGCAAAACGACCCGTAAGAGATTTTTTTGACCTGAGGTATTCTTCAGCTTACTAAACTACATGGGAATGGTTAACAAAAGATCAGCTTCATAATCAAAGGCAATGAGTAGGATTTGTCTGTGGCGGTTTGTAAGCAACAGCATTTAAAGTTGGCCCCTCCCTCCCGGCTCAACAACCCCAGACCAGCAGCATCCCATTGGGCAGCATTTTGGATCCAGCTTTGTCCGCTTGGCGTTTTGCCTCACTATATTTGCTTTATTTCTGCACTACCACCATTTTCTTAGCTTCCTCTTGGAGCGTGCTTATGATCTGGCACCTGATTGACACCTTTTTCGAGTCCAGCCCTCCAAACCTGCACTCTG
>NC_045738.1:19334254-19336890 GCF_008692095.1 Etheostoma spectabile | reverse complement strand
CTACACACACAGTGCCCAAAACCTGATGCCCAGAAACATCCCAGACACAGTTAAATGAAAAGAAAAAGGAAAATACAGGCAGAGGGCATGGTGTCTGCAGATACAGAACTGCCACACTTTTAGATCATTGGGAGTGATTATTTGAGTCTATACTTTTTTTTTTTGGGAGAATCCTACTTATTCTGCCTTTAAAGGAAACCATTTCAATATTTTCTATTATCGTGAACTATTTCCTGGAATACACTAAAACCAACATTGTATTTAACAGTAATGAAAAGTACTGCCTGTAGTCAGAGCCCGATATCTTATGTCTCTGTTCCATAGAGCTCCATTGTCATCCAAAGATATTTTAAAAATCCATTATGAGCCATAGGGTTACATATTTATTCATAACAATGAACACAGCCAGTGCAGTTCATTCTGAAACAACACAGAGCGTCATGCTAAGAGGGTTTCTTTAATTGGTTTCCTGAAAAGCTGAAACACGATACAGTGGTTTTCTATATTCTAAACTAAATGTGTACCTAATTCTCAGTAATATTTAACATCACTTCCGAAATCCTCACCCCTCAATACTTCAACCGTAACACTAACTACTCCCTTAAACTCGTAATATCAATATTGAAATATAGTGGCAGGAAAATAACACATTACCAGTGTTAGGAATGCTGCTTTGGTAGCTAGCTGTGTTTCTTTATGTATTTGCACATGTGTACTATAAACCTAAAAATACACTTCAGAATTGTTGGGGTAAGTTAAAATGTAGATGTGCTTTGCCAGAAGAGAACATCCCTCAGCGTTGCTTTTGCCTTGGAAAAAGTTGGGCAGGCTTGCTGTTGCAACTTCCTTGTTCCATATGCAAACATGTGAGCAGCAGTGTGATTGATAATGACAGCCCACGGCTTCACTGCCTCTGACTAATCAATTATTGTGTTCAAATTGTACAACACCGCTGTTGTTTTAGCTGGAAGTGAGATAAGAGACGAGATATCTTTGCCGTCTTTGTCTTTGTGAGATAAGAGGCAAGGAGTTCAGATCTATGCCCTTTGACAAGTCAGGTTGAGTGAGTAAATTACAAACCATCACAAAATAACTCCTGGTTGAACAGAGTGAAGGAGAAAGGGAGAAAGTGTTCAATAAACATTGAATAGACTACACTCTAAAAATTAGTTGGATTCATTCATTCATTTTGTGAAATATATCTAGCCTATTCTAAATTGCCGAGTTAGATGAGGAATTTGATGTCGTAGTATAAAGTCTGGAAATAGACACATAGAAACCACAACTTGTCATTTTTTTCATTGTCTCAAAAATAAATTTACAAGATATAAGAAGTCAATAAGTGAGCTTTAGAGATGTGGGTAGGTGGATGTCGTCACTTTTGGACAGAGCCAGGCTACCTGTTTCCCCCTATTTCCAATCTGTGAGCTAATAAAATAAGCTAACATACAGACATGGAAGTTGTTTCAATCTTCTCAAACTATGCAAGAAAGAGAATAACAGTATTTCCCAAACTGTTGAACTATTCCTATAATAATAAAGATCACTGCCAACCCAGAAATCACATGATCAGAATAGCATTGGACCTCCAGGCTCTAAAGGTGTTTGCTTAGGATGCAACCACTTCACCTCTCTGTTTCTCAGAAGAGAATTATGAAAATTCAAAAGGAGAACAGCGAGTCTATATATCCAGCCTCTTCACTGCCAAACCTCTTACTGGCAGAGCATTGTGGTGAACTGAGGGTAGCCAAAGATTGAGGGAGTCCACGCGAATCATGGCTCTCTGAGGTTGTATCCTTTCCCTTCCCTTGAAGGAGCCTCACCACAACAGGCAGCATCGCACTGCCAAAAGAAACGAGCGGAGTAGATCTACTAGCGTTGAGTCAGAGCCAACCAAAAAACTCACAACTATTTTTCTGCGGCTGGAGGCCAAAAAGGAATGCAATAAACAAGCAAAACTTGAAGGGAGGCCATCTTATTTATCTGACGGTAGTCAGATAAAAGCGCATGATAGTATATGTATCATAACCAGGGATGACAATTGCCGCAGGAGCCACTTGAACTGTTTTGAACTTCTTCTTTTTTTATACAGCACAGGAGCATTTTGACAAGGAAGAATGACTGAAAGAGAAATGCAGTAGATGAAGGCTAGGGATGAGCGAGTCAGTGAGTCCATGGCCATCTAGCAGATTATCATCAAACACGGATGCAGAGTCAGACCCAATGTCTAAGCACTGCCATCTCTGCACAGGTGTCTTATTAGTGTTTCTGGGAACTAAACATCATCAACGCCAGCTAATTAACTGCTGTTGCTATATTTTGTCCCTGCTTTTCAAATTGTATCTTATTCTTCGCAGGCCATTCAGAGTACACACAGTTTGCATTTTCAGTGCCTCATAACTTCTTATAGAAACATGATTTAAAGCTTCAGTGCGTAACTTTTTGATATTAATGAACGCCCGTTACATTCAAGCCATTGCCAAATGAGTTGCCTCGAAACTAATTAAGACAGTCCATCAGCTCCACTCAACTCTCTCTGTATTTCTCAGTATGACTATGTTCACTGGTGTGCAATCACGGAAGGCTTGTATCATGTGGACTCGCCAACTTGTTGTTGTCATTACTTAGAATTCCTC
>NC_045738.1:19333630-19334244 GCF_008692095.1 Etheostoma spectabile | reverse complement strand
ACAGAAACTACGCACTATAGCTTTAAGTGAGATAAACCATCAACGTGCGCATGCATTCGATATATTTGTACAGTATGTTGTTGCGGGTAATGTCACATTGATAGATTTTAGGACTAAACATTGTACGGTGCTGAAACGATTAGTCAATTAATCATTTGATTGATTGTTAGTTGACAACAAATTGTTAAGTATTGGTTGAAGTAATTTATTAAGCAAAAATGCCAAACAAATGTGATAATTTACTGCTTTTCTCCGTTTGATGCCATTCAACATGTAATATCTTTGGGTTTGGGACTGTCAGACAAAACAAGCTGTCTGAAGAGTCATCTTCGCACCTCAAGCCCTCGGAATTTTCAATGGGTATTTTTCTCTTTTCTGACATTTTATTAACAGTTGACCAAAAAAAAAGTCTATTTTATTGATCAAATAATAATGAATATAGCTGTTAGTTGCAGTCCTAACGTAATAATATTCAGACCACAGTGCAGATTCTACAACACATTAAAGGTCCCATTGCATGAAAATTTCACTTTATGAGGTTTTTTGACATTAACATGAGTTTCCCCAGCCTGCCTATGGTACCCCAGTGGCTAGAAATGGTGATAGGTGTAAAC
>NC_045738.1:19311456-19333620 GCF_008692095.1 Etheostoma spectabile | reverse complement strand
GTATCCTGCTCTGTCTTTGAGAAAATGAAAGCCCAGGTTGGCTGATCTGGAATCTTGCTCCTTATGAGGTCATAAGGGGTCAGGTTATCTCCCCTTTCTCTGCTTTGCCCGCCCAGAGAATTTGGCCCACCCATTAAAGAGAGACATCATTGCTTTCAAACGAGCAAAGTGTTTTGTGCAGGCTATGTGAATGCATGTGCATTTATGTTCAAGTATATACACATTTATATACAAACATAAATGTGTCCCTTATAGCCCCTTGTTCATGTGTGTTGTTCTTGTTATTAGCCACATATGTATATGTGAGTCAAATACCCTGTCCAGTAGGCATGGTTCTGATCCAGATTTAGGTTTTTGCTATTTTTGATTCTGATGTACTGAACTGAAAAGTGCCAAAAGAAGATAACATAAAACGTATTAGTTCAAAAAGCACATTTACAAGTATGATGCAATACAAAATCACTTAAAAGAGAATAATATGACTAATGTAACTTCACATACTTTTAAATAGCTCCTCCCAAACTTTGTGTGTGTTTAAACCCCCTATCTTGCGTTCTGATTGGCTGGCTGGGGTTACAGGGGCCCTGATATTCAGACATTTAACATCTGGGAGAAAAGTGAGCCGAGTTGGGCGGGGCGCAACGCAAAAGCTCGAACAATTAACCAATCGGAGACGACACCGTACTAATGTCGCTTTGTGATTGGATGGGACGTCTGTCAAACTACAGAGCAGGGGGCGGGGCCAGAGTGGCTCCTGAAGTGTTGTGATTAGTCTGGCTCCAGTCTTGTCACAGTAGTGAGGGGCGCCTTTTCGCTGTGCTCTGGCGCTCTGGGATTACTAACCGTTTACCGAAGAACCTAACGCAAGTTAAAACTCATAACTCTGCCCCTTCTTCACCGCGACTTTACCGCTTCAGTATCTTTTCTGAGAGACAACGACGGCTATTTTTCTCCACACTGGACGTACGGAGGAAACAAAGGTAAGAAGTGGCTCGCGTGCTAGTGGAGGACTTTAGCGATGCTGCGGCAGCAGCTGCGTTTACTTTGCTCATTAGGAGTCTGATGCTCCCAAGTTTTACCACAGCAGAGATATTATGTCCCTATTTACACAGCGTCCGAACCTCTACATTCATTTTAATCCCAACACACGTTTCTGACACGTTATATGAGCCTAAACTCTTCCCCAAGTTGAATTTTTGGGTCCGGAGAAACTGCTTGTTTTCGCCTGTGTTTTGGTCATTTCTACACCGAGGGTGACAGCAGAAAATTAGCGTTACGAGCTGACTTTACAATAATTTTGCAAGCTATTAGACAGTTTATTGTCCTCCGCACTGTGGTCGGGCTTTGACACACGCACACACACACACACACACACCGCACATACTCGCAGAGATATATTCATGCTTTGTGAAAATGCCTCAACGTACCAAACCCTGCTACACTCAAAATCATGTTTCCGCTCTCTGTTGACTGAGTCTAACTTATCACGAATTAGCAACTGATAACGTCTCTTTGAGTGGCGTCTTTCGAGGACACTCATTTGGACACCTTGGGTTTATTTTCCCACGGAAGCAGGCCAAATTTGTGTACTCAGACTTGTTTGTGCAAAGCAAAGAAAAACATAAATGGAATGTGCCCCCCCCCCCCCTTTTTCTACTAACGGTTAACGTTAACAAGTCAATTTGAGATTGGAAGCGTCTAGAAAAGAGGGCACTGTTTTCTTTCTTCTTGCTAATCATGCTCGCTTCATCTGCAGTTTTGTCTCCGAGCCAAACTCTGAGAAAGAACGATGAGCTCATTATTCTAACAGGTTTGTGCTTTTTGTTTTTTTTTGCTTTTCTCCCAAGCAGCAGTCTGTTTCGGATTTCTGTATTGCCTACGATGCACAAAGAGATTAGGAACCTGTGTTTTTTTTTTCCCCTCTCATGAGATTCCTCTCACGAGCCGCTGGCGGTTTATTTGTGTTGAAATAGATGCTCGGAGCTGCTCTTGAGCCATCCTGCAGAAGAAGGGACTATGATTTGTCTCAGCCTGTTGTGCATTAGCCCTCCCATCGCCCTCAGTGGGTGTTCGGTTTCACTTGAGGCTAAGTACATATCAACAATAAATACATCTATCCTAAGCACAAACAGAGACAGACTACACCAGTACTTTGTCGAGCTCGGTTCGTTTCAAGGCAATGTGTGCCCTTTTTCCTGACTCAAAGGCAGCCTGCACGGTCCTGTTCTTTCTCTCTGATCCATCCCTAGCCTTGCAAAAGTTTTGCAGGCATTTTAAAAATGTATGTTCAGCTTAAGGGGTACATTGCCTTCATTTGAACAGTAAAGACAACTTTTTTTCTTTTCTTTTTTTGTTGCTCATTCAGAATGTGTCACTTGTTCTGGCTGTTTAGAGGGAAAACATCATGCACTTCCTGTTCCAACCCAGTCAGATGTCTAAGTGGTAACAGTCTGGTTGGATCTTGTGATTTTCTTTGGTTTTGCCTTGTCTTTCCCTGCTCATCTCAGCTGCTGCAGTGATATCACAGGACAGGGAGGCCGCTGATGGCTTGCGGTTTCCTACCGCAGTGGTACTGTGACTTAGCATTCTGGGCTGCTCGGAGGACATTGCAATGTGGTTTCAGGTTATTTTATTTGACATGTTACTGGTCCGCTGACAAGGAGAGGTGCTGCTTCCCTGCAGGAGAAGTGAGCGTGAGATTGGGTCTGATACCTACCAGCATGTCTGTCTGCCCTCCTACTTTTACTATATATAGTGCATACAAATCTATATTCGACTCTCCTTTGTTGCGGTCTCCCACGCTCACAAAGGATCAAATCCTCTCTGTTTTTCCTCCCTTTTTTAAATTCAACACCATTAGAAAAGTCACATTCTGCTGACGGGTGATTTAGTTGTAAATGTGTGAGAGAGAACAAAGTACTGGCGTGCATTTATTTCCTCGTCACCTCTGAAAATTGCTTGCTCTTCGTCTGGCTCTCATTTCCAGGCCCTGATAGGTCCGTCGCTCAGTTAGCACGGTTAATGGTGCATTTAGCCCAGTGTGTAATTTTATTTCCGATTTCCATTTCAGCACTTGCCTTTTAGTTTGAAATGACAAGAGGCCCCGATGGAGGGGCCCTGCATGTGCAGATGGCATCGTCCTAATGGTCCTCAGGGTAATGGTGGTTGAAATAGGCTCCTAACCAGCGACTGTGGCCCTCGGGGAACGTTCAGCGGGCCTATTTCCATTTTCATCATCAAGATAATGTGCTCAATATCTGAACATAGAGCTACATATAACACTTGTACACGCACAGTTGGTCTGCAGTTTGGATTGGTCAGAGAAAAACAACTGAATTTTAGTGGGATGCACAAAACCACGTTACATTAAATCCACAGGCAAACTTGTCGCTGAATGACTCATTTCCCCCCCTCATTTCAAGCTCAGTGGAACTTGATAGTATTGGATGATATTTTTTCTGCCATTGTTGTTGCACCTCGACAATAGTGATTTGTCTGAAGTGTCTCAAAACTCAAACCCATGGCGTCGTGCAACTGGCGATGTCTGAGGAATGGGCCGGTGCAGCGCCGTGCTTCAGGAAGCAACAGTTAATCTCAGCTCGTCATCCGCAACATATGGGACTTTGTTTGGCCCTGCACCTGATAGAGGCACTGGTCTGTGGCACCTCATATTTCATTTTGATAATGGCTGGTTACCCGTGGCAACTGGGCAGCCAATGAGAAGCCAGTTTCTTGAAGTATATAGAGAAAAAAGGAGAAGAGGGTGGATTATGAGGCTGTGCGCGCCAAGGCTCTGTCCCTCCACCCTCCTCCAACCTTTCCCGGCTGCTTTTGTCCAGTGAAGGGTGTGGGACCCCTGGGGAGTGAATTATTACCTGTCAGTCCCGCAGGCTACCATCATCCATAATCCAGGGCTGACACAGCACAGGCTGGTTCAGGCTATCTGCTGAGACCATCGGGCCTTGGCCTTCAGGTCCGGCCCCGTTTGGCCACACCTGGTGGAGTATCACATTAACATGTTGCATCGAGCGTTGCAAATGCACAGGTTAAGGATGGCAGGCAGACCTGCCTCGTGCCTTCTGCAGCGGGGCTGAAGTGGGTCCTCCATCACTGTCCCGACTAGATGTGGCTTTTTTCCTGTAATTTTCAGCCACTCTTCCAACCGGGTAGAAACAACTTCTCTACTGTGCTTTTGAGGAAAAGTTCCCCCACATATTTTTTGCTGATACAGTGCACGTTTTTTCCCAGATGGATTGGCCTGCATGATTTTTAGAGATTGCCTGTGGCACATACATAATTTATACTGCCAATTTAGTTACATATGTTTCTGTTGTGGAAGTAAAGGTGAATACAAAGGATGTTTTCAGCACTGACCACCTTTTCTCCTACTAGTCCAATCATTAGCTATTGGATTTGAATCCTTGGCAGGCTTGTACTTATTTTTGATTCCAAAAACAGGCGTGCAGTGGCTTACCTCGTGTGGTTAGTGCAGGACTGGAAATTATAGCCAAGCTGATGAGTGTGTAAATTTTGGGAGGAAAAGCTTCAAGTTCAGTAAAAGGCTAGAGGAAAGGAGAGGGAGGAGAAGAAAAAGATGGTGGGAGGCGGCGTACCACAAACTGGACGAGTGACAGGCTTCGGTCCGTCCATCCAGACTGGCTGTCTTCCTGTGGTTTTGTCGAGCTGTTTTTCAAAAACGTTAACCCGTTGTCGAACATGGACTTGGGCTCCACTTGCCAACCCGCCATGGCCACAAGCAGCGCAGCAGGAAAAGTGGATGACTGTCTGGTTATGCTTCATGAAGCACAGTGGATGGAGTCCAGCAATTAGAGGGGAAAATATAACCTGTAACACACAGTGTCAGCAAATTACCCCAGATTTATACTTTTAGGCCAGAGAGAGTATTTTGTCTCAAGAAAGAATCATTGTTAAGAATTAAAACCTCAGGTGCTGCATGTTTGCAAGACATATTTTCTTTGTGAAATCATGCACTTAGGTTTCTGTGTTTTTATTAAACAATCTGAATTGCAGTCAGTCATAATACTTGTAGAATCATGCTTTTTGTCTCCCTCCCTCCTGCACCAGTTGCTCTTTGTAGATGAAGTGGAGAGTATTCACAATATAGTATCATAGACAGACACACACACACAAACTCTTTGATTTATGTAGAAAGGGGGCTGTGCGTGCTGCCCATGGGGCAGCTTGGAAGGAGCATGCACAACAAAAAGAATCTCTTTAAAGGGGAAAAAAGAATGACTCATCCAAAAAGGAATCCTTGTCATTTTTCATGCATATTTTATGGGAAGAAGTAGCTAATGCGGCTTCATATGTGCATGGATTTTCATCGTTTTAAAGGATCACTAGCTGATGACTAAGCGCAACGATCTCCCATTCAGCCGCATCACCCACAATCCCCGAGAATTCTGTTTATTTTTAAAACCTTAACGTTCAGTAGGATAATATTAACTCCCAAAAGATTAAGCTAAAACAGACATCACGACACACTCCCTGTCGCCACCATGGAGAGTACTTCCCCTCTAAATCCACTTTGATTCCCCTCGCTCTCGTGTTTAATAGGAGGAAGTGACTGAAATAAGGAAACAAGTGTCCCTGTAAATAGCCTGTGGCCATACATACCAGTTATTGATTGTTGAACTCTAAGTTGCGGGGGGGGGGGCGGCGGCAAAAGTGCATTGGTTTGTTGCTCCAAATGATGTCTTAATCACTTCATAATGAGTGCAGACCTCCCGCATCATTGATTAGCCAGCCGGGCTGAAAGTGGATGCAAATCACCCCTTTGACTTCTAAAACTCCCCTTCTTTCTTGCTGGTAGAGGAGAATTAGATGCAACTGTAAACTTTTTTTTTATTTTTTAAGGAAATGTTTATTTATTTAAGCGGCTTCATACAGTATACGCCACAATAAATGAGTGAAATACTTTTATTGCTCTTAATGGCAATAAAAGTAAAATGTGCTGAAAACTTATGAAAATCTTATCCCCAGCCTAATTTTAGTCATTTGTGTTCACCAAATCAATTAAAATTTCACCTAACCAACATGTGCGGTGTCATAATTTGGTAATAATGGCTCAAATGCCTGTAGGACTTTGGCGTCGGTATGTTTACGTACCTTGGCTTTTTGTTAGTAATTTATATCCATCCATTTTATATTTAGTTGATTGCATTATCATAAATATATGCAGGTACTATATCTCAATATATTGGTAACATTGGTAACTTCTATCCAAATTGCCCGACTCCACTGTAGCATCACATTTTTTATTTTCTCCTCATCTTCATTGCTGAGCTGTTGCTGTGAGGTTCCTGTGCTTCGTTTCTCTGAGGTTGGCTCTCAATCAAGCTGTGTGGGCGGCACCATAACGTCCCCTTCCTTGGTTTTTCAATTTGTGAAGTTTTGGTTTCTGTTAGTGGAGTTATTTTCTTTGCCTGCTCAGCCACAGTGGCTATCACAGCTTGTACTAACAGCCCAGTTACTCTCCTATTTCCTCCAAACAAACGGCTGTTGTTGCTGCAGGAAATGTAACCATCCGTCTTTGTGCCAGAGGTTATTTCCCTGGAAAGACCTACCAGACACCCGGGCCTCTCACCGCCGCTCTCTGACTTGGTGTAACAACGTTTGGCACAGCTGCCATTTGTCTTGCTTCCAGCACAATGCATTATAACTGACGTGTGTCGCGATGATGAGATATGCTCCTGTGTTTTTTTTTTTTTTTTTTTTTTTTTTTTTTTTTTTTTTTTAATTGGTTGCATATCATGTGTAAAACACATCCCGCCTTTGGTGACACAGACTTGAAATCTCACAACTGATGGAATGATGAAACTGAGAGAAAACAAGGTTGATCCAGACACGATGGAGAAACAGGTTGGCTTCATTTATGTTGGCGGATGGTGTTTGAGAATCTGCCGTCAGCCACGTCTATTTTTGCACAATTCTGTTTTTAGACTGTTCGTTAGTCTGTTGTTTAAACACAAGTGAGTTGGACAAACTTCTCTGCCAGACTTTTAATTTTAGGGTTGATTAAGGAGTCAGCTGCACGCCTGAGCCCTTGCTTTGTGCAGTTTTAAGATAAGAAAACTTTCTTTTATGTAGTTTTAATACAGGTAATCTTGTTGAAGGCTGCCTGTAGAAAGCCTGAGAGTTGAGTGTGAATCAACAGCAGTCGAGTTGTGACACTCAACGTTCTGCTGGAGTTTAGACCAGAATTAGAGCTGCAGGTAATGATTATTTTCATTATAAATGGATATTTCTGTTACTTTTTGATTCATTGTTCATGGAATATCAATCATTATGACACATGTCTATCACAAGTTTCTACAGCCTAAAGCGCTGTCTAATATTTCTGTTTTTGATTAACTTGATGCTGAAACAATTAATAGATTTCATTGATTAGCTAGGCGGTCGACAGATGATTAGTCTGAAACTATTTAATTGTCAGTCAATCACTGATTGTTTGTTTTCATTATACACCGGTACAAAAAAGTACCTAGTCTTGGGCTTCAGGAAACTGTCATTGGGATTTTACATTAATTTTGATGTAGACCAACCGATTAATCGCGCTTAGTCGATTTAATAAATTAAATGAATCATTGGTCGCAGCGCTACCTGTACTGTACACAGATTACAGTAAAAGTAAGGTCGGGCAATGATATTTGATTAGGTGTTTCTGACTGTGTTGTGTGTCTTAATAGAGTGAATCCAGCAGAAATGCACTGCACACACACACTTGAAGTCCTTTTTAAAGAAGTGGGCAAGGTGTTGTTGGAACAGTAGTCCCCATTCCTGAGGCTGCAGATCAGATCTACAGAACAGGGGGATGCAAAGCAATGTGAGGTTAAGAGATTTTGGCATAGTGAGACTGATGGAATATCAGATTTATAATTTTCTTTTTTTTTTTTGGTTTCTCTCTTGATAATCTGTTGCACAGCAATTGTCTGGCTTGTCAGATCTTGCCTAAAGCAATTAGGCTGACTGCATGAGCGGTGGGGGTGGGGTGGTCTGCTTCTTAGTTAGCCTGCGATAGAAGTAATTCGGAGTTATGATCGTGTCTCATTGTTGCTTATTGGAGTTTTTCAAAATGAGAATTTTTATAGTCCTGAGACGTGAAATGAAGCAGGAAATTAAAAACCTAAGATAAGCCTTTTTTTCTTTCTGTCCTCTTCATCCAAATCTGCTGTCTTCACACGGTAATGCCCCATCACATCTCATTCCTGCTCTGTACACGCTCACAAGGTGACATGTATTCACATATTTAATTCATTTGAGTGTTCAGAGAAAATATGCTGTTTTATTTCCCAGACAGTTATCACACGTCTTTTGAAAAAACGAAATGGGCTCTCCTCTCAGCAGTGTAATGTGACATGCACACTGTTAGCGAGCGACCTAACTGCATCTAATTTCCAAACTTTCCAAAAATAGCAGAGCCGTCTGACCTTGTTGCTTGGAAAGTTGACCAAGTCCCGTCCAGAGCTTCTGCACGGCCCACACCTTGAATGGACCGCGTGGTGTTGAACCCCGCAAGCTCTCGTTTTAGGTGAAAGGTTCATTGATAGTTTATAAAACTCCGATTGGATTCCCAGCTCTCCTTCTCCCTCGGGCTCTTTATCCAATTCCTTATGCATGCACCCTGTGCTCTGCAGATAGGAATTGTGGCTGATTTTCCGCAAACACTGCATACCCCCGTGCTCAAATCTGGAATAAGTTAAATTTAGCCTAGAATATGCCGTGCTTTTTCTTTTAAGGCTTAACTCTGAATCCATGTGCGTGTATGAAGTGTTTTACCTATGTGCAAGCATTCAGAAGTGGATTTTGGCTGTTTATAATCTATAATTTTACTCTCAAGCTATTATTTGTGTATATTTTAGTGGTCACCATATGTGCAGTGAATATTTGGCTTGGACGCGGTGTAAGATAAGTGTGCTCGCCTACACTTGGCTTGGTCATTTCCCTCCGTTTCTCAGAACTCCGGGCCCGTTTCCATCGAATCAAGGCTATTTTTAAACCGCTCTTTGGGGGGAAGAGTGTGGGGGTTTGTCGGGGGGGTTTCAGTTAGTGTCATATGAACCCAAACTGGGCAGCGTTCCAGGATGAGTAAAACACACCTCCCCTACAGTGCCCTGAACTAGAGAGGGCGTGTGTGTCAGTTTATTAACCGTGTGTTGACTCACCCCTGCAGCTGTGTCTGAGTGGGTGGGTGGGTGAGAGAGAGGGTGCATGCTTGTGGTCAACAACATTGATTTTTTTAAATTTATTTTTTATGGGTGCTCTAACAATTACAAATTGAGTTAAACATTTTCTTTCCGTAAATAATAAAACATACTTTGTTAAATAATAATATTTTTGATTAAACAATGTCCAAAAATTGTGAATAATAGTAATCCCAATATACAAGAGGTCAAGGTCACATCTTCAAATTTTTTGCCTGACCAAAATTCTACGATATTTAATTCAAAATAACAACCTGCGAAAAGCTGAAAATCCTCACATTTAAGAACCAAAACCTGAACAACTACAACCGTAATAATAAAAGCCTTATGAATTATTCTACGTCTATTGACTGATCTTTTAAAGTGCTCATTATGCTTTTTGGCTTTCCTTTTATAGTGTTATATATATTTGTGTGCACGTTTATAGGTTTAAAAGTGAAAAAGCCCAAAGTCCATCCCAAAGGGACTTAGCGTCTCCAACAGAAAACACTGTTCACACACTGCTCCAAACGGCTCTACTGCAGCTCTTCCGTGATGTGTGTGCGTCACTTCGTCACACACACACTAATGCTCTCCTAGCTGCTAGCATGCCTTGCCCTCATGCTCTGCAACTGACTAGCCAGCAGTCCTTACAAACAAATATGGTACAGAAGTGAGGTGCCTCATTCAGCTAAAACCGAGAGCTCAACACACAGGGTGAAAAGAAGAGCTGCAGCAATACAACAACATGATGTTTTCTGAAAATTAAACCTTGTTATCTTACTCTGGTACAACGTCAAAATACAATTATTAACCTGAAAATGAGCATAATATGAGCACTTTAATCAACGGATCGATCTGGCTTATAAAGCTAGAGGATTTTATGGGGCCCCCTAATGAGGTATAAGCCAGTGCCAAATGAAAATCCCCAGCACTAAAACGTCCGCTCCATCTTACACACACAGCTGCATCGTTTTGACTGGACCCGAAAACTCCACTGAGAAGCTAGCGCTAATGGCCGTCCTTCATGAATTTTGCTGCCTTTTTTTTTTTTTTGTTTTTAATATTGTTGCGATGTGTTTTTGTTGCAATGAAGCTGCAAGAGACAACTTTCTTTTTGGTATACTTCTTTTAAAAATGTCAATTGTATTTCTGTAGCACATTTAAAAACAACAGTTGACCTAAGTGCTGAACAGGGTTGATGTCAAATACATAAATAACAAGTGTAAAAATCACTTCAACCAAAATACATCACAGGGAGACAAACAACAACCCTTTAAAACATCAGAATCCAGGTTAACGAGGGTTAAAAGCTACAGAAAACAGGTGCGTCTTAAGCAGCGATTTAAGGTCTGTGCAGCTTTAATATGCATGGGGAGGTTGTTCCATAGGGTGGAAAATGAAAGGGAACCATTTTTTGGGGGGGGGAGAATGAAACTACTCTGGGTTGAGTTTTTTTTTTTTTTTTTTAGTAACCTTACCAAAAAGGCTCAGGATGCTGCAAATGTTGGTATAATATAAAAATGAATGGATTTAAAACAAAAATACTGATTTTATTCAATGAATCAAATTTGAACATACTGTATGTGTCAGTGGCTTGTTGATCTGTACATTGTTAGTTCATTTCCCATCCTGGGCTGGGACACATTCATACGGTTTGATAAAGAACTTATTGAACTTTAAGTTATGATTACACTTGTGTGTGTGTGTGTGTGTCCGTGTGTGTGTGTCCGTGTGTGTGTCCGTCCGTCCGTCCGTCCGTCCGTCCGTCCCGGAAACCATTTGCTAAAAGTTTAGTTTTTAATTTAAGGGCTGGAAAACATTTTCATTAATTTACTCCGAGGCTGTTACTTTATTTTCACCAAGGAAGAGACACAACAAAACACTTCCCTCTCAGTCACACGAGCCACTTCCCTGGTCCAGCGAATGAATCCTCAGCAGCTGTTGGATCTCTCTTCCTTGCTTTCCTCCCTGCCTCCACTATCTCCCCCTGAGGGGCAGTTTCTGGTGACGGGCGACATAGAAACCAGCTCAGGGGTAAACAAAGTGCCCACCGCCAAACCACGCTATTACTTAAATGTCACAACTCTCATTGACAGGTAGCTAGGTGAAAGAATGAAGGGGCAACACACTCACATTTTCACTCTTAGGGCATGTCTGAAGCTGACAGTTAGCCCTCCAGCAAAACAGCCTGCGTTGGAGTGGGCCTGTTGCTACAGGTAACAAGAGGATGAAATGTTAGGAAGTCCAGTTTGCAGACAAAAAACGAAGGCACTGCACAGCTAAATACTCCTTTTTAAGGTTTGAGGCAGCGTATATTGTGACTTGCAAAGTGATAGGACCCAAAATTAGACCGTGGCTTACTGTAACTACAAGTTGTCAATAAGATAAATTTGCATGTGAAACATCATAAAAATAATTAGAACACATCACCCGTTGTGTTCTAAACCGTTATTGAAAGGTCTTTACCCACCACACACGCAAATAAAGTCATATGGTGACTCCCAGCGTCATAAACACTAAAAGTCCCTCAGTTACTCATTAAATTCAAATATCTGCATTACTGGCATGTCAGAAAGAGGTCAGATATATGGTAACAAACAAAGTTATGGTCACTACCAAACCAGATTTTCAGTTATTAGTTAATAGTAGGGCTGCACTATATTAGGAAAATATCTAATTCTGATTATTTTAACTGATATGATTCACGAAATTGGAAGGAATGATCGTTTTTGTATATTATTCCCAATTTCATTGAATCATTTTTCTTATTTTTTCTTATTTTTTTTCTCTTTTGCAAAACATTGAGGAAAAGTTTTGTGGAAAGGATGCAGAATGACATTTAATCAAATCTCTTGTGCAAGTCTTATTGACTGTCTAATGGAAATCATCAGTCATTTAGAAGCACCAGCACCCCCACCGTGAGCTGGCGCACTTCCTGCAGCGCGCTTCACTCGGGTCTTTGCCACTCGTCAGTCAAAGGCCCTCTGATGTGAAAATTAAATGCGTAAAAACGAGAGAGACTAACTGCTCTGTGCCCAACATGTGCGGGAGGCACAGGTCAGTTACTGCGACGAGGCGGTCCATTCACCAGGAAGATATTTTTAATTAGGCAATGTTCTTTTAATTAACCAGCCAGCATAATGTCTGTGTCCATTTGTCACCCCGGCTTTGCTCAGGCAGAGCTCGGTGAATATACCCTCTTTTGTCTCCTCGCGGTTCCAGAGGTCCCTGCTTCCTATTATGTTTCCTTATTCACCGAATGTATTTTTTTCTTCTCCCCTTTTAGATTAGCATGATAAAACCCCATGGAGGAGTGGGAAAGTGGTAAAGACCGCTCAGATTCACTGCGTGGAAGGCCGTGGTTATTATCATACTGAATACACCGTCAGTTAAACTAACAGCCTGATTTCCGACTTATCTCCAATATCATAGACCGACTGTCAATTGCATAGGGAGCACAATGGCAAATTATGGGTTATGTCTTGCTCCTTGGAGTCTGGATCTTTCCCCTGAGTAATTACGCTATGCTAATTCTGCCCCTTATGCACTTCCCATGACAGAAACAAGGCTTCCCAACTGTTCGGATGTTAGAGAGCTGGTTGAAGTGAAATATGGGTGAATATATGGGTTTGCCTAATGGTGGCACCCACGAAACTCGAGTGCATCGTCTGTTTTCTCCCCTCCGCTCTGGGGCATTGGGGGGGGGGGGAGGCTCAGCTGGTGCTTGTAGCTGTGTTTCCAGAGACGGGGTCGGCTGCAGGTCAGGCCACCTTGAACTCCTCAGCTGGATTTATTGTGGTGAAGGTGGACAGGGTCAGGTCGCGCCCTCCCCTCCTCTGCAACACGAGGACTTTGTTAGTGTCGGACATGGAGCAGACACTGGCAGCAGCACAGACAAATCCCTGTCACGCTCTCTGAGGAGGACCCTGCTGGGGTCGGAGGTCATGTGTTAAGGGGGGCGTCTCTGTGGCATGACCTGAATACTGATTGATTTTCTTGAGTGGCTGTCAAGGGAAGGGGGCCCTGCCTCGTGATTGTAGGGAGGGGGGGGGGGGGGGGGGGGGAGTCACTTACCCCTACCCCATGTGGCGATTTGGAGTAAGGGAATGTGATACAAAGGAAAGGGGTAAGACACTCAAAGTCCCAACATGCCTGACTCCTCCCGTCGACTGTGTACCTCAGCGGGTGTGTGTTTTCACTTTCCCTGAAACAAGACACTCTACCACATGTGTTCCTTTTTAATAGACCGCTGAGTGGAGAAAGGGCAGGAGTGTGGTCTGTTTGCCAGATGATCACTGGGTTGTTGGCATTTGGTGAAAAGAAGGAAGACACCACAAGCCTATTAGTAGCCTAGCTGTGAAACCATTGTGGCCATTGACAGTTCAATATCATTAGTCCAGTTAGTCCAGTTCAAAGCATTTTACAGGTGACTTACAAGATAAAGGGGAATTCCATTTTCATAGAAGCAGTTTTTATTTTTGTAGTTTTTGCCATCGTTACCAGCTGAAAGAACTACGTTGCACTTACCAAGTTAATTGGTAAGATTTGGGAACACAGGGAGAATGCTAAAAAGGACTTTGAAAGGGCAGAAACTCAAGCAGTCAGTCACCATACACGACCGGACAGGTTTTAAACAAAGTCAAGTGGTAGTATAACCCAAACTGACAACTTTAAAAGACTCCAAGCAGTAATAAACTGTGGTTTACCTACAGTAGAATATATATAAATATACTAATGTACACAAAAAGCAAAAATTTATAAATACAAGGTTAAGATTTGATTAAAAAAAATGTAATAATAAAATTAGTTAAAACAAAGACAATATGCAGTAAGTCCCCGTTTTTAGCTTTGACAGTTATGTTTATTGCCATTTATTTCTGTATGGAGCATTGAACCAAAGCTTACTTGTTTTCTTTCAAGCTAATTTTTCACATCCAGCCACTATAATTTTATAAAAGATGGTGTTTTCTCAATAGTGCTTTTTCAGAATTGCTGCCATATCATGATATTTGAGCAGCGATCTTGGGCTCTCATGTTTTATTTTGATGAGTTTCCAAAGGACAACTGTAATTATGAATAAAAAGTTTGTCTATATCTAGTATCTGTAATGGCATGATGCCATTTAAATGTCTCACATCTCCTCAAGTAAAATAGAAAAAGGTCACAAATAAGACTGAAATAAAGAGTTCATCATCACCCTCAAACCTGAATTATCCATATCAGGGCGGTGGTGATATTTGAAGCTGTTTTTTATTTTTTTTTTATTTTTTTATGCTTGAAAAAGCACTAAACTTTAGAGGCGTCATTGTGTCCTTTTGCTGAACTGCTGAATAAAGACATTTTCAAGTCCGATATTAAATTGAGCTCTAATCCAGACCAACTTGACTGGATCCATGAAATAGCCAGAATTGTACGTGTTTGGTTGCAGTTGATGATATCAGCCTTCAAGCTTCTAAAGCTTACTGTCCAGCACATAATCTATTTTGGACCGTGCCCCTTGCAGCATTGCAATATATCTTTGTCTCAAGCCCAGAAATGTATATTGATTACAGTTTGATAGAATTCATGGGTGTGATTGGGGGGAAAAAAAAAAAAAAAAAGAAATCCTCATTTAGAAAACATAGTTTTAAATCCAAAAAATAGAAAAGAGACCCATAATGGCCTGACTGTAAAATATACATATAATAAAGTTGGGATATTATGCTGTCTGTAAACAGGACATCAATGTAATTTATGCTTTGAATTAAAAAGCACTGTGAAAGCACCAAGTTTGAGCTTTAATTTGAGGGTGTTTACATCCACATTATGAACTGTACAGTAATTAAAAGTGTTTATGATCCTTTCATTTTTTGGGGGCACGAACTTCTTAAGAACTATTTAAAACCAACTTATAAAGTCATACTTAATATTTGGGCGTAAATCCCTTCGCATCCAAATACAGTGAAATGAAATCTATGACCCATTAGTCACGCTTTGCCAGACCCTCCTCCACAGCTCCGCGGAGGAGGGTCTGGCTAGTCCACACAGCATTCTGCAATGGGAGGAAAAACATGCTCCTGTTTAATGGCATTTCTTTGAACCAATCCCAATTGAACCGCTGCAAATAACCCCGGGAAGTTAAAAGATGTTTTAGTCGTGCAACAGAAAACTCAGATTTTTCTACCGTGCAGAGATCTGAGGAGCAGGTAACCATAGTCCTCATAAATCGACTGGAGTTCTACTTTTCAACACAAAGAAAGCAGAAGAAAACGGACATCTGCGAGAAGACATACATCCGGTGGAATATCCTGCGGAACCGGAGCAATCCCAGAAGTGTAACTTCGTGGCTAAAGACTAGAACCGTAGCAACACTATTCCTTTATTTAAGGCTTGCTAAGAAAGAAAAAGAAGAAATAAGAGCTGGAGAAGACAGGTTTGTGAAGTGGCTGACCAGCATAGTGTACTGGTCTTGAGCTTTGGATGATCTCAAGAAGCTTCTAACGTTGATCCTCAGACCATATGGGGCACCCTGGAGTTTAGATCTGGGATAATGAGAGACTTAATCTTCCTACCGTGGGCTTAGTTGGTTAGTCAAACTGGTGGGGAACTGTACAGGGGGTAATTTTTTTGAATATCTTTTTTTCCCTTTAGCCTTCTATTCGCCATGCAAACCCCACCCAGCTGGTACTCTTAATGTATTAAAGTAGACCGGTAATAACAAGTGCTGCTCAACACCGGGCTTATCATTCCTTCCCTGCATTCCTCTGAACACATGTTGTGTATTCTTGCATTGTTAATGGAAGCTGGCATAACTGGAAAGGTTGCGTCTTGTAACCATTTACCGAATCAATACAATCAAAACAAGTAATTGGCAAGTGTGAGGCTTGAAGAGTGGATGTATCCATAAACAGTTCTGCAGATTACATAGGCCATGAGCTCGAGGTAGCCTAAGAAATCAAACACGTTAAACAATCGCTCAAACGGTTGAGCATTGATTTAATTACGTTCTCAGTTGTGGTTCCAAGATGTGTTTCTGCATTTCATCAGTTGAGTTGAGTCTGAGCCCAGGCTGGACCCGAGTATTTAGGCGGGTAATGTAACTTGGGTTGTTTGGCATCTGAAATGTTCTCTGTAAGCACCATTCCTCTCACAGTAATATTGAATTGTGATGCTTGTAAAATCTGCAAGCTCTACCTGCTCAATTGCAAGTGGATGATGGAAGACTAGATTCTAGCAGATGGCCAGCTGACCCACGTCACTAAACCCCTTCTTGGTTTTGCTATAAACAAACACATTCTGCTAAATTAATCACAATGCATTTAGGGGCAATTTGTAGTCTGGGAACTTTAAGTGCCTCAGAGATAGTCTGGAACCTTTTGTTGAGCCTGCGCTGGAATTTGTTTTCCTCAAAGGCCTTATCTTCCCGTTTTGATGTTTTTGTTTTTCACAGGCAGTACTGTAAATTCGGAGCTGATCATTTAGTTTCTGCAAATGGTGAGCCCGAACCTTGGTCAATCAACATTACACCGAAACACAAAAATAATGACCATATAGGCTACCCAATCGTATCACGCTATACTCAGGATAGGATAATGATACACAACAGCCACACTCTTCATCCAGGGCTTGCTGTCCTTTTGCCAAGCCAAAAAAGAAGGGAGCACAGAGGAGAAGAAATAAGATAGTTAGCTGGCTTTGCCCTAACTTTAACTGAACCATCATCAGCATGTGGCTGCAAGCTGGTGTGCTTGCTAATCCAGAGGGTGCTGCCTCTGCAAGTCTTTCTGGGCTCTGCTACTTGAAATATGCTGGGCTTGAGGTCAAAACCTTCATCATTATTTGTCAGAATTAGTCTTTGTGCATGTCAGGATCCAGCTATTTCATTCACTTCATAGCATCCCAAAAATCTTAATAAAAGATTATGGCCAATTATCGTCAGGTTGAGGTATGGATTAGCTGCACGCAACGTTGCTAACTCAAAGATTTTCCATAAAAATGGTCAGGTTAATGAATCTCTAAAATTACAGTACAATTGCTTATTGTGATGTTTCTTTGTTTGAATTTGGCACATAAACCCCTCTGAGATTACACACAAGATTGGACCTCTTCTTTTTTTTTATTCTTAATGTCCAATTGAAAACTATTCAGCAGTGACTGTATGGAGCAGGAAAATAAACACATTTTCTATATATAGCTCCTTCAAAGGCAAATAAAATTGCTTATCAAGCCCAGTGAGGTTGTCACTTTTTTCTTCTTTTTTTTTCTATACACATCTTGCAGATGAAATGTTTTTTTGTTTTTGTAATATGTGATGAATCTTAGTTTAGATTTGTGCACTGGCAAGGTGAAGCCATTTTCCTGGGAGCAGATTGCCAGAGCAGATTGTGAAATGAGATGCCATAATCTAATTTGGCTAGTTTGAGCTCTTGGATTTGTCAAAAGATTAAGTTCACTTACTGCACTAGCAACCTGTTGTATCAACCTTATCTCTTTCCTAGAGTTCAAAGCACCACTTATATGTCACATCTTGGTTTTCCTGATGAAAGTGAGCGGTATATCCAGTGTTAAGTCTGCCATTATAATTACTAGTTAGGAAATTTAGAGTTCTTTGAAGAAAGATGCATGAATGCTCTGCCTGCTCATAGATGCTTCAGTTGCATCACTGTAAGCTGTCCTGCATTGTGTCGCACACAGACAGATGTAATCGTGATTTATTTCTTCTTCACAGACACACTGACAGCTGCTGTCACCAACCTGCTATACTTACCTGCTTGCTGGATCGCTGTTTGAAAGATAAGGTACAGTACAAATGCTGTTTGTTTTTGAAGTGGATCCTGTCTGTGTAATTAAGAGTTGATTTAGGGAGACTTGGACTCTCTGTTCCCTGAATGAATGCAGCATTTAGATTGAATTGGATGTAGTGTGACAAACTATAGTCTACTTTCAGGATACATTCACAGAGACCACTTAATTAATAGATGCCTTGTGAAAATACTGCTACTAAAGCATGTTTTTGAATTGGATATTGTCTACTTGAGTGAATGAGCTTTTCAATATTTCACATTTTTATGAAGAGTTTTTCCCCACCAAGGACGAACTTTGTTCAAAATGAGCTTATGCATTACAATGCATTGCAATAAATTGGCTAAGTTGGAGCCAATTACACATTGTGCTCACTGTCTATTATGTTGTATTGTTGAGTAACATGGGTCCAACATGATTGAACAATTTTTCTGCCAATAGGGGGGGTTGTGGTTATTTCACATGAAAGATTTCTGTGTTTTTGTTTCAGTCGGAGAATGCCCGATTTGTGCGGGAGCTTTTGTAAAAGATTGCGATAAAAGTTTGTTTAAGAATTGTGAAAAAATTGTGTTGTAAGAGACAGTGAAAATTACAAAAAAGTTGCAATATACAGTGTTTACCAAAAAGGCTCAGGATGCTGCAAATGTTGGTATAATATGAACATGGCTGGTGGATTTAAGACAAAAATAATTATTTATTGAATGATTCAAAGTTGAACATATGAATTAGTGGCTTGTTGATCTTTACATTGTTTGTTAGTTTTCTAATTTCCGATCCTGGGATGGGCTTGGACACACATTCATACGGTTTGATAAGGTATTTATTGGACTTTAACTTATCATTGCACTTACAATAACAAGCGTATCTTCCTCAATTTAGGGTACCCTGTACGACTCATCTCCTGTTTATTCTGCATCCACCATATGTGTTTGTGTGTGTGCGTGCGTGTCAGTCACGGGGGAAACAGAGCAGCTGCCCCGCCCGTTGCAGATATCCGACAGGATTGAAACAGCAGCAGCTTTCAGCTTCTTTAGAGTGAAGAAACATTGGTCTGAAAGGTTTTGCACGGTCTTTTGCCGTACGTTTTGTTGGTAAATGCGAGATGTTTGTGTCAAACACGTCTCGTCTTCATATCGGGGGAAAAAAAGGAAACGAATTTGGCGACGTATGTGTGTTACGTCAACCTGTTCTCACTCCCGCTTGGTCAGTAGCTCTGAGTCACATACTGACGCAAATCTGGCACGTGGGGCTGCTGTAATTGGTTGAAGCCGCGGGAAACTCAGGTTATAGGTCAAATTTGTGAAAAGTCCCAAAATCCTGGAGGGACTGATAAAGCTAGAATGTTTTTCTAACCTTTTAATTGTAATTGTAAAGTCAGAACTCTTTATTGTACAGTTGTAGAGAAATACTTGAGATTTGAGACCATGTTTCTAGGGGCTTTAAGTGTAACTTAACCATTAACCACATTTTCTGATGAAGTATCGGGAGGAAGACTGGTCTAGGATCACTTGGAACAGTTTATTTACTATCTATGAGCCACTGGTAGTGTTGCATTGTTGTACTTCATAGTTGTCTGTTTCTCACACCTTTTCACACCTACCTATTCTATACATGCTATCAGCATGTCTGTCCTGTCCCGGAGTTTTCTTTTTCAATCAAAATCAATGGTCTGGGGGTATAGGGTGCCATATTCTGCACAGATTGTCCAGGACAAACTTGTGTTTTTGGACTACATAAACAAGCTTGACTACTTAAAATATTGAATAATCTAGGAGTACATTGCATACTTATGAAGTGTACACACCTGTTTGAGTTTTTTCCAGCGAGGGGAGCTCTGTTGTGAAAGTTGTTGGGTGGACCGATGGGAGACAACTGGAGAAATGCGTCAGAAACCTGTAGAATCGCCGAGAAGCTATAGCGTCTGGCCGGGCATCTCCCCAGTGAGCTTGAATGTGGACAGTAGAGGACAGGGCCAAGGAACGCGGATGACAGGACGCCTCATGGGATGGTTGCAAACAGATGGCTGGCCAGATGCAGGCTGCTTGTGACCTTGAAAGCATCAGAAGGTAAAAACAGCAAAAATGTCCAAAAACAAGCAACAGTAGACAATACCGCAAGAGTGGCAGTTCTGTGTTTTGTAACATGCACTGTACTGTTGTTGGTAGGCCTGTAGATGTTGCTGTGGTGCATTAGTGTGCATTAGCTTTTTTTTTTTATGGTAAAAAAGTTCCGGGTTGGTGTTGCAGCGAGGTCACATTATTCCGGTTCCAGTCTCTGTAACTTTACCTTAGCATGGTGGATTTATCTAAGCTGATTTCCATAGTTTATCTTTATCATCCATTACTCTGATAATTTACTGGATTATCAATTTCACGAGAGGTGTACAAAATGTCAGTAAATATTGAAAAATGGCGACGGGCATTTACGAAAGCCCAAACTGGCTATTGCTAAATGACCTGTCCAGCCAACTGTCCAAACTCATCTTACTATCACAGAAGATGAAGAAAACCTGCAAATAGCTGCAAGCAACTACTGACTTTCTTGCATTTCTTAAACTAAATGATATTTAATTACCAAAATTGTTAGTGATTATCTTTCTGTCAATCGACTTATTGATTATGCAACCAATCTCTTCAGTTTTATTTCTCACATTTCATTGGACTTGTGAATGTGCATTCAGTCTCAGGCGTTGATTTGATGATCACCGGAGGAAGTGTGTGTGTGTGTGTGTCCGTGTGTGTGTGTGTGTCCGTGTGTGTGTGTGTCCGTGTGTGTGTGTGTCCGTGTGTGTGTCCGTGTGTCCAATTCCTGCAAAATATCCTGATTAAATGTTACAAAGGAATTGGTAGTGAAAACACTTGGCCACACTAGGTTCTCTAGTGGATTGTTTTAGTTAGAGTGAAGTAACCACGGTCACTGGCTGAACAGTAGTGATCATTTGTCAATACCAGAACTGATCCATTGCTCATTCAAGTCAGGCAGCCGACTGTGAAACAAACGCCACCAGCAGCCTGATATTGGACAGGCCTCTGGGGCTTTGAGCCCAGCAAAGAGAGCCATGATCAGAGCTGGAACTGGATGGTGAGGTGGGGGTATGTGAGAAAAGACGAGATGGAGGAGGGAAGAGGTGTCAGGCGTATAATTGGGGTGAGGAGATCTCTGGGGTGGATAGAGGGAAGCTTTATTAAGACCGCTCAAGTCTGATGTGCTCGCACGGCCGCCTAGCTCTTCCTCGCACACCCACGTCTATGGGCCAATCTTCCATTTCCACAAGAGACTCTGTAACAACAAAGGGATGAAGGGCACAGTCTTCAAGCTCCTTTCGGTCACAGATAAGACAAAAGACCCCATTACCTGAAATGCACTGATGGGGAGACAGCAGTATATGGATGTTGTTTCTGCTTCCTTACTGTTGAGATATGTTGCTATTACCTTATGATAGCACTGTCGTATTTTATCCTGAAATGCTGTAGATTGTCTCTCAGTTGTACTTCAATGATATGCCAGCAATTCCTTGTGCAGTCTAACGTAACTGGTGACTGCTTAACTGCATAACCTCCCCTGGATTCACTTACTCTTTTGTAGAAAAAGCTCCTGAAAACCGCCTTTTTTTTCGTTGCACGTTTGCTTGAAACAATGTTTTTTTTTGTTGTTGTTTTTTTGCATTAGTCATTCCAGTGACACATTTAGACAGTGTTCTCGTGACATGCACATTATATTCTGCTTGTATTGTATTTTGGTTGAGAGACAGGAAATGCATGGCTCTCAATGTATTGAGAGCAGAGCATTTATGAAATATTTACAACCCAAAGTGTAGGCAAATATTTGAGCTCAGAACGGATAAAAGCAGAATAATCTCTCTTGTTTTGCCTCACAAGGGAAAACAATCTTTCCAGGGTGACTTCCCCCGTGACTGATCGTATCAAGTCTGACAGTGAGATTAGGAGCTTAACTGCTTTTTTTTCCTCACTCTGTGACCATTGAAATGTCACTTTTGATCAATGAAGTTGAATCAATAATTGAAAGCTTTTGTAGACGCGTGCTTATTGACTTGGGCATCCTGGAATTGTCTGCCATCCCACAAAAGCAGATTGTGTAAGTGACATTACAAAGATTTTGAGTTGAAGCAGGAGGCGTTTTGGACAGAATTGGTGTGTGTCCCCCCCCCCCCCCCCCC
>NC_045738.1:19301367-19311446 GCF_008692095.1 Etheostoma spectabile | reverse complement strand
CCGGTTCTCTGCTGTAAATTGGTTTATGTGAAACTCATGAAAAAAGGGGCTGGAGGTCTGTTCTCTGCTTCCTTAGTAGCTTGTTAATCCCCGGCAGCTCTGGCCGGAGGGAGAGCTGCTTGCACATACACAGCCCTTGTGGAAATGGTGCTACTCCTCCTCCAGCCCTCTTCCGTCCTCTTTCCACTCTGTCCTGCAGGGCTTGGCTAATCCTCTGCCTTGTCATGGTGGGGAGATTGCGGGCTTTTTCAAAGCCCTTTGCTGGCTGGACTTCAAAGTTCCAGGGATGCAGAGACTTGAGGAGGTGGGAGAAAATGAGGTCCACCGCAAGCAAAGACGGTGGACCTCGGTGGACCAGCTTTTTCTTGTGCCATGCATGAGGTAATTTCCAGAAAGTTGTGCTCACATTTAGTGAAAAGACCGGGCCATGAAGTCTCTTAAGATCAGTTGGGGGTGACGTAGTCAACGTCATTGACTACGTTAATGCATCGATACAAATAATTTGCACCGTTGCGTTGAAATGTAAAACCGACATGGCTGCATCCGGCAACAGCGCAAGTACGGATTCCTCGCAACAACCGTTCTCTAAAAACATCCATGGCAACAACACGTTAAGAAAAAGGCTCGCTCGCGGTCTTCAAAAGTGTGAGAGTATTTTACTCTTAACAACGCCGTGGTAGTCTGTAGACTTTGTAAAATGATCCTTGGGTCAGGATAACAGCAGCAAAACGGCGTAAGTTCTGCTCACCTAGGCCTCCCCAGCTTCTCCTGTAGCTCCCGCGTACAGTATGTCCTGTAAACTCTGCTGCGTCTCCTCCATCTGTAGCACTGTCTTCAATATTTGCGCAACCAGGCCAGATAGTTTGAGATATCTCACCAGTCCTTTATAACATCTGTTATAATGGAACTATTAAGAAATTGTTGGGTTTATATCGGGCTCATTATTCCTTTTTTTTTTTTTTTACTGTTTTTTTTATTTGTGTATTCCTCCTGGAAGTGTATTGAAATGTGAATTTATTTTATTGTTGGATTTATTTGATACATCGGAGTTCATATGTTGCTAAAATTGCACTTTTTTTACTGTAAGATTAAAGGGAGAAGAGCTTGGATGCTGAACAAGAGCTTACTCATTATTCTACCTACTACTGTAAAAATACAGGCCAGGTCTTTTTGCACTTGCTCTGTTTACTTTAAGTTATTTTTGCATTCCTCCTGAAAGTGACTTTTATTTTTTTGTGGGGTTGATCGCATACATCTGGCTTCAGGTTGCACTACACGTTCATTTTACTTGAACAGTGCTGTGTTAACCCATTTACATAAATAGAGATTTTAACCTCCATTGTAATTTGTTTTGTGTAAATTGTTAATTGAGCTATGGGAAAATAATCGCTAATTGAAAAATGTATCATTTAGATCAATCTAAAAATTAATCATTGGATTAGTCGGCTAATTGAAAAAAATAATCGCTAGATTAATCGTTTGAAATAGTATCATTTGGGACAGCCCTAGGGTGATGTATGCAGGGCTTTTGGGTGTAGCTGTGAATCTGCTTTGTTTTATTGTTTCATAAAAACATACACAAGACAATATGCATGCAATAAATGGCATTAAAAGATGATGCGACAATAAAGCTGAAGCACGACTCGTGCTTATCTTAATAGTTTGTCTTCCTGCTCACAATGTTTAAACGTTAACATATCTGCCACCATGGAAGGCTTTTTACTATTTGTTTTACAAACTGCTGCCAAAATCCACAGTGCAAGGAGAGGTCGATTACCCAAAATTAGTCTGACAAATTCCTCCACTGTCAGGATAGTTCATTCAAAGAGAGAGGAAAAAGAGATCAGTTTCTGAACTCTCCTTTCTACCTCTTCTTTTGTCTGGGGCTAATCTTATCGAGGTCTCATCAACTAAACGTTGTTCAGCGGGATTCACGAGATGTCTGAATGCCAAAGATTTGGGCTCTATCTTTGTTAGAGATTCAGCACTGATATATTCTCAGATAACGCTGTAAGATTAGTTTGAGTTCATGCCAGCTGAAAACAAATCTCCGAGATTAAAATGTTGTGTAGTTGGCAATGCTGGCAGTTTGCTTTGTGTTGTGTTTACGAGCACTAGGCATGTTCTGACTCCTGAAGTGAAATAGAAGGGTTCATTTATTACAATTTAATTTTTAAAGACACAGACATCGTGTGGTGAATTTTAGTTTTATCTGATGCTTGTTTTAAATGCACTAAATGGATGTAAAATTTACATCCAGCTCTGTGTCATGTCCGTGTGGGCAGTGTGTGTATGGCCTACCGTTGTGGCGCCAGTGCGCAGAGCAGCCAAGGTCCGCTGAATCAGCTGGATCACGCAGGCTGTGTCATGTCTGTGGATTTAAGCAGAACTTGGTTGTTTCAAGCTCTGTGCACTGGTACCACGGAGGAAAGCCACACACAGTTTATCTAAACACACTGCCCACACAAAGAGGGCACAGAGTTGGATTGCAATCGGCAAAATATCCCTTTAAGTTAAACTGTCTATTGTGAATAACTGTCCATAAATATGCTTCAAAATCATAGACCCTTATAACTCCAGAATCACCTTTTTATGTTGTTGTTTTTTTTTTTAAGGTTTCTTTCTTGCTAATTTCGTATATTTCTGATGCTGAAGGCTGGAACCTGAAGTTGTAGTCCACAGCATAACGCACTGCATCCATCCCAACATTATTCTTCCTGTTTGCGTCCCCCACAGAATTATGGGAACTGTAGCACTAAAGCGTAGATCGTGTTCATTCCCCAAACAGGAAGCCACAAAATCCATAAATGTGAAAAAGAAGGTATCTATATTGTGTCTTCTGAATGAAGCATCCATATGCTTTGTTTTATTAAGTGAGAGTTGAGCCCCTTTTGTGTTCAGAAAATGTGCAGTTGATATACAGAGACTCGGTCAGAACATAATTCACACACACACACACACATTGTATCGTGTGAGCGTGAGATGTCAATAAGCCATTTAAAGCTTCACCCTGGGGTGACCCCTCGTAAACGTTAGTGAGTTTTAGCTCAACAAGGAGGATTATGTCACTAACTATGGCGTTCTTAGTAGCAGCTCTGATTTGAGTTTTATCGTTTTCCATTCATGTCATTAGTGCCGCTTACTTAAAATGGATTGTAGACTATATCGGTATGCTTGGGGTGCTATCAGACCTGCAGTTTGACTCTGTTCTGTATCTTAGCAGAAAAGTTTACTTTGACCAACGGCTTTTTAACAAAAGTTGCAAACCTGCCTTTTAGCACAATCTTAGAAACGGCTTTGATATGCTTTCTCTTTTTTTCCCAATTAGAATCAGGACTACAACTACTGATCATTTAGTCTAGAAAAATGTCAAACAAAATGTCAATGAAGCAACTTGTAAACTGTGCTCTACAGATATTGAGCGTCATTGGCAAATATCTTTTGTTGTCCTTGTTTTGTCCAATAAGCAGTGCGAAAGTATTCACTTCGCAGTAATAGAACATGGAGAAAAGCAGCAAACCCTCACTCTGACCCCCTGACTAATAAGCACCAGTCGGAACCGTTTCCCCCGTGAATCCATGTTGTTGCAGCAGACTAAAGCTGAAACGATGAGTCAAATAATCAATAAGTTGATTAACAAAATACATCCTTTTAGCTTTTTTGAATATTGATAAATCGTGTAAGTCACATTTTGAGCATAACGTGTGCATTTTATGCTTTCTTGTCATATTAAACCTATTACATTTGAGATTTTTGAAGGCTTTGTTCTTTTGAGATTGTTGATATTTGATATTCCAATGGGCATTTTTCACTATTTTCTGACCATTTCTGTGGACAAAAGGATTCATGGAGAAAACATTCGTCAGGTTCATCAATAATGACAATGCCCTACAACAGATTATTGAGTATTTCCTGTCCAGGTTTTCAGTCAACCTTTCTCGTCCCCCGCGCAGCAGTAAATACGAACAAGAAGAATGACTCATTGACCAAAACACGTGTGCTTTATGGGGTGCTTTGTGGGTGCAGTTGGTGCAGTGTGTGAAGAATGATCAGAAGCTGTTTGCATAATGGACGAACCAGTGTGATTAGTTGTATTGACAGCCCAGCGTTTCCCCCTCATACCCGGTAGAAAGAGCAATGCACATTTTGTGGCAAAGATAGTTTTCACACCCACCACCACAATTGCTTTCACTCTGAAAATGATTTGGTGGAGCTGTCGAACGAACAATATTGGCTTCCTGTGAGATTTATTTTTTGCCAATATCATGTTGCGAATGCTGCTGAGCATGAGGCTCTTTATCTTAGAGGCTCTCTTATTTCTTATAATTGATGTTTACAAATTCCCTAGGTGGAGGCATTAAAGAAGATTGCTGTATTAATTGCCAACGTATGCCATTTAAACGGGTAATTGTGAGCAGTTTGCTGGAATGTAAATGTGCTCAGCTTGGGTTTAATAGTTTGTTTATTGAGGTGCTGACGGATGAAGATGCTTAAATGGATGCCCTCTGCTTTTAAAGGGAAGCTAGGGAAGTGGGCGCCATACGTTTCCCTGTGTTGCGGAAATGGAGGCGGAAGAAACTCTGATAAAATGGTAAAACTAGTCTGCGCTGATCACTGCTGTTACTGTATTTCCTCTTTCTTCCCTAAATTGTTTTCAGAAACACATTTTCAATTTCTGTTTAACTATAAGACAAGATCGGTTGTTGCCAGTCAGCCATTATGTTGATTCTGTGATAGGCTCTTGTTACGTCAAACCACGTCTGCGCAGTGCATTCTGGTTGTTGTAGGTTTTCGACCTTTTGAGCCAAAGGGTATACCACAGCCCATTTTCTCTTTTCTCTGGCCATATAGCACCAATTTAATATCTGTCCCATTCTACTGCATTGAAACACCAGTTTTATGAAAAAACCTTTCCAGCGCTATGACAGCATGACTGTGTGTTAACCATACACTATCTGAAGCCAAGTGGCGTGTTATCTGTACACATTTTGAGCTATCTGCATGCGTGTCTGCGCTGGATACGGCGGTCGTAAACATACAAGCCACTTGCCGTTTTATCGCCACTTGCCGTGTTATTGCGAGAAGAACGTGATGGGTTGGGTTTAGGAAAAGAACGAGGTTGGCTTTAGTAAAGAAACAGACGGGTAGTGCTGGGATATTGCGGGTCTGATCTCGTCACCGTCATCACCGCAAAAAAACATTGGCCATGTTGTGTTTAATGACACAGATTAATTGACGCTAATGACATGGATTGTCTCTGATGACATTGTGTCTTATATGGATTCAAGGTTTTCTAAACAAAACTTATCAAAAGATGGAGCAAATCCGACCTTTTGACGAGTTGGGGAGGACAACGTTCCACGACACACGTAACAACATACACGGTAGGGAAGGAAAAGACATTTCTCCATTCTCAGCTGAGGTAGAAACATTAACGTTAATGCTGCATTGTTAACCATTGCATATGGTAGCAGCTTGCATAGTGTCCTTTTTGTTTATAGCTTTATCCCAATAAAACGGCACGGTTGAATTTCAGCCTGCTTGCATTGTGTAGCCTAAAGAAGAGCGGCTTATATTAATAGAGAGAGCAACAAGTTGGCACACTGCTGAGTCGCCTCTCTGCGCTCTGCCTGCTCGGCTGCTAGACTGGCTGCAACATATGTTGTAGGCTAAGGTTTAAGCCAATGTTTTTGGTAACGCCATTCACTTTATCAGCAGTAGGCCTATTGACAACTGAAAAGCCACCGTGTTGAGAAGCTCTAGCTTAACGTTTTATTGTGCACTTTTAACTCCCCTTACATCAACTTTTCTACCTGTTTTTCCACTCTTTTCCTCACAGCGGCACTCCTTCAACCGTGGTAGAAAAAACAATCCATACCTCCCAGCCCTACACGCGAGACACGATCCTCGGTCTCCTGGGTGAAAGTCCTGTGATTTTTGCCCTTTCATACTACTTAAAAATTAATAAATTCACACGCTATTGCAAGGTAATGTAAGTCAATATAGGCCAAACAGCGTTGATTTACACGCTAAAAAACGACTATGCGTCTTGATAACACACCAATAATGGTATACAAATTGACGTGTCACAGCATTTCATGAGATCAGTCTGTCAGTTCTGCTTTTGCAATGAATGCAATTATCTTAAAGCCGTAGTTTCTCCAGAGAAATCTGACTTCAATTAAGCCCTTTATCATGACCACTTTCAGCCCATAACTCTGCACTATGCAACCGACCCATGATGGATGACTTGTAGCCGACACAGGTGGGCACATTCTCTAAATCTCCATCTATCCAAAAAAAACACTTAACTCCCACCATTCTCAATAGAATCGACCATCTCATAACTCAACGTGTGTGTGGGTGTTGGAAATTTGTTCATCTTCATTCATGCCTTCTCAGCGGGCTTCGCCCCTGCACTCAATATCCAATTTCTGCCCAACTGTGGGATGAAGAAGCGGAACACTCTCTCCACAGCTGCCGTTTGTATGTTGAGTTTCCTTCCACATCAGCACACACCTTCGGCGGGGCTGATCCATGGAGGGGAGGGTTAAACGCTCTCTTCATAAGCACATGTGCGTCTCAGAGATCAGGGGCACGCGAGTAGGTGGATGGGACGAGAACGGGAGGCGAGGATGAAGCAGTTGAGAGGGTTGGAAGTTGATTACTGAGGGCCAGCTTCAGAGGAAGTGGCACAGACGAGCAAGATGATATATTTTTTTTCTTTGTGGTACAGCAGAGCATTTTCAGACATACACACACACTTATCAGTCCTTTCTTCCTTTGTGTTTATTTTCAATCACTACTTCTCGTGCCTCTTGGAGCCCATCATCCTCCCCCTTTATTTGTTTTCTTCTCTATCGTATTCCTTTTCACCTGTCCTATCTCTTCACTCTCCACCTTCTTCAACAGAGCTGTGATTGGAGAACACTGAGCACCAATGATCCAATCTCCTCCCTATTCATAGACTTCAGAGCACTTTCCCTCTCTTCCCACCCCCTTCCCTGGCTTCCACATCACTCGACACCGAGCCTGCTGCCTCTGCTCTTTACCTCTTTGTTTCACACATTTTGTTTAGCTTTTAAGTCCCCTTTTTACTTATCCGACTGACTTACCTACTGTGGGGAAAAAAAATAATAATTTGACATGGCATCACAAGCAAAAGGCTTGGTAAGCTTTTTAGAGCCAGTCACGGTGCACCAACGTAATTACTGCTGAAACAAGCAGCTCTGGGAAGTTTCAGCGCTGGTGGACCCGTCATTACTGACAATCTCCCAGCCTTTATCTGCCACAGCTAAGATGCTCTCGCACTGCAGGGCGGTGATGATTGCCTTACTGAGTTGGGGGAGGAAGAAGAAGTAGACAAAAAAAGAGGATGATCAGAGAAAGTGAGTGGCGGTTTTTCATAAGCGTTAGAGAAGTAGCTGAAGTCCCTGAACTGAAAAAGTGTGAAAAAGCCACTCAAACCTGCCATCTCAGTTTCCATTCTACAATCTCAAATCCTAAAGTGCGGAACTTCAAATCTATTACACTCACACTGACTTCTCAAGCATGCTTTTGATGAGGTGGTGTCCGGTGCTTGGCTCCCGGCCTCCTGTCAACACACGCAGGGCTGAAGAACAACGGATTGTTCATACCTTTCAGATCAAGTCGTCAACACTCAGGCATTTTCTGCTCAGGAGCTGTCCCAAGTCATCTTCTTTACTCAGCCTTTGCATCGGCATAACCTATTTTTTGTGTGCGCGCGCTGGCGTGGTCACTTGGATTTTTCATTCATACATCATTCTGCACAAGCTTCATTGTGCAGAATGATGTATGTGCATAGTTTGACTTGAACCTGAGTTGAAACCGTTTATGAACGAGCAGGATTTTATATTACAAGAAACATCTTTTAAACTTTGAAAATGAAAAAATGCATTCAAGATTCTTGATTGGAGGGAGAAGAGGAGAGTCTGCTTTTAAACTAAAAAAGCTGTCTGACATAAATTATTATGTCTTAAAACATATCTGGAGGGGGTCTTTAATGGCTTTTCATATTCTTGTTCTTTGGTATTCTTTACCGTTGAAAATGTAGTGACTCATATTGCTTTAAAAATCTGTCAACTCTGATAGCATAAATCTGGTCAAACTCTTTCAAAAAGCCTATTCTGAGGAAACAAATGTATTTCTGGCATTTAAATGAGTCACTAAATGGCAGCATAGTGGCTATCAATCGGTAGTATAAACCCACAGGCTCCGGAAATGTTCTCTGCTGTAGACCAACCAACTGTTATCACCTGCCGTTCTGCAGCACATACTCTACCTTCTGTGCCCAGTGTTTGTGCTCCAGTGTTCCATAAAATAGCTTTGCAACATTTACAGGCTTGTGGGTGTGTGATTTGTGTGTGTGTCTGCGTAGCTCCATATAGTTCCAAATGGGTGTGGAACTGTGCAAAAAAGGAAGAAGGGAGGAAATTGTCGCCAGCAAGCAACTTTGACCCGGCAGATGGTATCGTGTCAAAACCTACCTGCCTAGCTGCAAGCACCTGGCCCAAGGTGGACCCCAACCAGTGTGTGTTTTCCATTCCCCCAGGTTTGGTAGGGTTCTTTGCTTTACAAAGGTTCGTGTTTTTAATAAATCTTGCCTACATGAAGGTGCAAAAATATATTTGAAGCTGCAGAACATAACTGTCAGGCAGAGTCTTGGCACAATTGTCACAGATGGTGGTTTGGAAACGGCCTTTCATTACAGTTCCTAGTACCTGGACTGCAGGTATACCTAAGAAAGTGTATGAAAGATTAATCACTGGTGGGTAGGTATGAAATGGTCTCCTTCATGGAGTATTTTTTTTTTTTGTAAATGCGCATGTTACAAATTTTGAAAAACTGTATATATACAGTTTTTCAAAATTTGCAGCATGCGCATTTACATTAAAAAAAACATACATGTATACATATATGTATGTATATTTGTACGGCAAATTGGAATTTATATATTGACTCATGCCCAGCTTTAATTTGAGAACTTGCATCTGCGTAAGATGAACAGTGTTGTCTTTTTTTTTAATTCTTAGTCCCTCAGTTGTATTGGCCATACGGTTAATAAACAAGTTAGTTTGTTAGTTAGAATTGTTTGGCCATAAAAACAACTTGATTGTCGTGTTGCAGGCTTAGATCATTGTGCTGTGTTTTCCTAGAATTTGGGACAATGTTCCAAAAAGGGTCCTCCACCTTATACCCATTGTGGATGTAAACACCCTCACATTAAAGCTAACAGTCATTTTTTTCTATTTTAAATCCAATTTTATGGTTTCCAGATTCAAAAATCCCTGGCACTTTACTACCCCATAATCTCATAAATTAGTCATCACTTTATTCCTACCCAAAGGCCATATGCATAACTCAGAAAATGGACACATCAGCTATAAAGGGATGTTTCTAAATCCAAACTTTGTTTTTTTCAAATAATTCTGTTGGAGTGCAGCAAGGGACTTTTTTGCAGTGGACTATTTTTTTTTTTTTACTAAATTGTTACACTCTCCTCTGTTCCCTGCACAAGCTCTCGAGCTGCGTAATGCCGACTCAGACCACGCCGACGTCTCAAGGGCAAAATCTGAATAGGGAGTAGCTCTAGTGCCCTGCTGACAAATGAAGCTCATCCATGCACCAAGTTCAACAAGTCAGCCTCCCTTCCCTTACCACACTCCCCTTCAGCCTTTCTTTCTGCTGGCTGGTCTATCTCCCCCCTGCTACTGCACTCATCTTCCTTCTTTTCAAATGGTAATGGCACTGAACCATGCTGGAGCTCTTCAGCTAGTGAACTCTCTCTTCTAAGAAGAGAATTTATGGATGGTCATGCAGAGTTTTTAAGGTTTGGCCCAGCAGGCACTGAGAATTTTTTCTTGTGGCCGAATCATTGTCAAGTTTCAATGCCCTCTTCGTACACCCAACCCCCGCTTTTTGCTCCACCAAAAACATTGATGACATATGGTTGTTGCCTGCCTTTTGTGTGCTAGTGTACAGATGACTGTCCAAATGGTTACTAACTGAACAGATGAAATTTGCCTCTTGAGCAACATAAATAACTCACATGCTCAGTT
>NC_045738.1:19299542-19301357 GCF_008692095.1 Etheostoma spectabile | reverse complement strand
CCCCCCCCCCCCCCATCAAAGTGAGTTTAACCAACGAACAGACAGTGACTATCAAAAGCTGAGCTCCAGCAAGTCTGCGGTTTGGTTTGTGGGAAGCGTGCACATGATCACACATAAAAAGATGAAACAGTCAAAGATTTGCATTCAACCGTTCAATTCTTTCAAAGTTCCTCCCCTGATTATCCCTGAACCATCGGCTGTCAGTGCAGCTGCCAGATAATAAACAGGTAATGTTACTTCCAGACAACGTGAGTTCTAACATACGGAGCACTAGTTTCAAATTGGCAGTGATCTGCTAACCTAATGGCGAGGAAAAACGTGAACGTTGATACTGCAGCATTTTATTTTATTTCTCACCTAAACGCAAAAAAAACGGGTGGGAGATGACATGTGACAAATGTCATTGGCTGCTTCCAACATGGGACATTACGTGGAATGCATCACAGACTGTTGGTCAACTGGGAAATTAAATAAACCTTTTTTAGAGAGAGCACGGGAGTAGTAAGGAGCATAAGGACGACTTTATTGGTGCAAATTCTCTTGAATGTAACATTAATTGACTTAATCCCAAATCTGACCTAAAGAAAGGAAGCATTTTACCTGAGCTAAAAATGACATATTAAAAGTGCAAATAAAGTCTAAGCTCTTACTATAGCTTAATATACTATAGCTTTTTTTTCTAAGTAAAATTCATAGGACACTGTCTGAGATGCCTTTACTGTATATTAGCTGGCAGATTTGATCAAAGGTTTAAATGGCAAAGAACAACAATAATAAAATGCTTTCAAACAGCACGAGTCAGCAAAAGAAAGTTTTGTCTCTCTCTCTGTTGGCATACTCTTGGCAATATTGATTTTGAAAACAGCCAGACCAGTTACTGAAGGTGTGGGCCCACTCCAATAAACATTCAAATGAAAAACTGCTATTCAGTTGTCCAGTTTAGGTTTGTGCTGCGAGCCAGCTGTTAAGGCGGTTCTTAGATGATTACCAAACCTACTCTTACATTCAGTACCTGATTATGCCCAATGGTCAGTTCATCAGTTAGTCGCTTCTCAAATCATTGCTGAGCAAAATCATATCAATTGATGAACGCCAGTTTCAGGGTTTCTCCTAGCATTTTCTAACAGAGCTTCTTTGTTTACTTGTCCTCGGGTTGTGAGAGAGGCCGTGACCGCTAAAAGTTCATGTAGAGGAAATGCAAAGTACAACAATCAAGCGTTTATTCCTGGAAATAATGCTGAACAAATTGGGTACAGAGGCTGTTGAGAGACGACAAGTCGGACCAGATGACCATCTGGTCTTCGCAGGGCCAGTGACCCGAACTGATACGCTGTAGAATTTTTCCTTTAAATAACTCCAGTCTTTATTGCCGTTTTTTTCAGAGCACTCAGCTCTTGGAAGAAAAATACTGCGTTTTAAACACTGAGCTGTGTGCTTGATTACAGTTGCATACTTGTCAGTGAGTGGAATGTGTCTCTGTTGATTTTGTGCACGAGTTGATTGGTGGTGAATTAGTGAGGGAGGGATAGAGCGACACAGCAAATTAAGGCAGAGAATGGAATTGTTGACTGTCAAGTTGTAGAGTGACACTGTATTTAAAGACTGGACTGAAGTAGGAAGTTAGCACCAGCCAATGGCGGCTACTTTTTCAAAGTGGCGGGTGACTTTGCCTTGTATACCAGCCACAGTAGTGGGTGGATTGTAAAACATCCCTTGTAACGATTGGACAAAGAGTGCTGTTGCTAAGGAACAATAATGAACAGTGAAGTAGCGTTACAGTACTGCTAATAAATCCCCAACATTTCCAGATTTTGC
>NC_045738.1:19296114-19299532 GCF_008692095.1 Etheostoma spectabile | reverse complement strand
TAAAAACATTCAAATACCAAAATAACGGAAGGCTTTTATTGTGAAGAACTTCTGGGAAATGAAAGCGTTTACAGCCGGGGTTTCACCACTCGTATTTCCGTCAACTCCAGACTTTGAGTGGTTTTCAGCGCTTGTTCGTGACATGTTGTTGAGCTGAGGTACAGACGATGGGAAAATTATCGATACAAATAAATGAGGCGACATATCCCCGGTGTTAAGAGGCCCGCCGCAGAGTCAGTGGTAGTGAGAGAAGGTACTTTTCAAACAAGTGGTGCATTGATGGCTAAGGGAAGACGAGGGAATAGTTAGCCTACCTATCCGACGACCAGTCCATGCACTTGACTTCCTGTCAAGCTACGCAATTCGTATTGGTCATAGCACGTGCACTGCCATACAACTGGGCAAGACGGGACCCCAGAAGCTGAAGCGTACACACGTTTATGGTACCCAGCAGATAATAGGATGATTATCTTTGTATTCATCTACAATGAAGAATGTGTTTTTCATCCACTCCTGTGTATCTTTTATTGAGTATGCAAAATAATGCTGTTTTGGGCTTGAGAAATCTGTTCAGGAGTGAAAGTGTTTGGGAACCATGGTGGCTGTAGATCATCAACTCTGAAGATGGTAAAATAAACTTTCCCACCTCTAAGCACAATGTATCCATTGTTGGTACTGCCTTTAAAACCTTGGAGCTACAATATGTATTAATAATACAAAATAATGTATTGAAGCAATTATAAATATGTGCACTTTCTTTTATAAATTTGAATTCCGGAAAAAGTGGCTGTTAAAATTGGGCATCTATTCTGTATCTATCTATCTATATCATTGGCTGGTGGGCAAAAAAGTAAATTTCCCACCCTGCTTCTACATTACTCATCTTTTCTTTGGGGCCTTTCACTACACAAAAACAGGAAGAGGCAGACAAGCACTGTCACACATCCTCTCAACACAAATCTACCCCAGTCGGACACCTTTCTAAAATGAAACCTCTTCATTACTCTTTAACAAGCCTCTTAAGTTGAGTGTTGTGCGTTCTGGCAATTCTCAATAATTAAAGCACAGGGTTAAGCAGCACTAGCTTGCCTCTTAGCTATTTATCCTTTTGTGTTGGGGGAGCCTGTTGGAACCAAAGATTGGTTCACCGTGTGCAGGTACAGCAGCAGCGTGTTGACGCTCAGCCTCGTCTCCCAGGGCGTCGAGGCTGCTGCGTGTCACCGCCGCTGCATTTCAACATGGCAAACGCGGCTGCTCCTGCAGGCTCCAGGCGGGTGATCAAAAACCTGGCAGCTGTACCAATCACCGTGCCTGAATATTTTTTTTTTTTTTAATCCCTGCGTTCCGTTTATAACTGGTGTATAAATAAGTAATTCAGAATCAATCAGCCAAAACGTGGCCAGAAGGGAGGCTCTACGACTTGAGTCTTTTTAAATAAAAGGGCAGTTGGCTTTGTTAATATATATGTTTCCAAAAAGATTTCTCCGCTCACACACCCACTAGATTTGTCTCTTAATTCAATGCTGCCTTTAAGCAAAATTGTCCATAATCCATGACTGCATGGTGACAGGAATGGGGGTTTTGCACTTCTGACTGTCCAAAGCTATGTTTATCCAAATGTTGCCTTCTGCACCCGGCCCAGCTACGCCCAGTTTTCAGCTACGTTCTTTCATTTTTCTCTTCACTCATGTCACTTGAATCCCTCTGCTCCCTCTGTCACCATCATGGCTAAAGCCCGCTCACAGCTCCTGGAAACACTTAATTGACTTTTTACTGACGCGACCTGTAATTGGCTTTTAATCACTGTTTTACATCATCTATTGATATTCAAATCAGCTGTGTCAACTCGGAGAAAGGGGCCTCTCCAGTGCCTTGCTGTCATTTACTGTGGCTCGAGGGAAACTCCAACACCCTGTGTTGATGCACCAAGCTACCTTTAGAGGCCCAAACCTAAAGACTCACACCTGGGAGGGAAACATTTGGGTTGTCGGGATGAGAGGTTAACACCCTTTGCTTGAGGTGAATTAAGCCAAATTGCAGCCACCTAGGAAATCGCACCTGATTCCGTGTGTCATTAACGAGTCACATTGGAAAGCATTCTGCCGGAATCAATGAAACCTATTCATTCCGATCACATGAGTTGACTTCCTCAGACCTTCATCAGGTCCATTGTTTGCTTCTGTATCAAAAGTCATCCAGTTGGTTGCTGTCTGTATCCTTGGCTACAGTGAAAATAACCAATAAAGGCAAAAACCAGCAGCTCTGGTGTTCTCTCACCGATTCTATGGCAACATTGCCATTTCCTGTTTGGATTACCACAGGCATTTTTTTGTCTATTTTAGGCCTTTTTAATTCCATGCAAGGGGAGAGAGAAGGGGAATGACATGCAGCGAAGGGCTGCAGGTCGGAGTCGAACCCTCGGCTGCTGCATTGAGGAGTAAACCCCTATACACGTGCGCCGGCTCTACCAACTGAGCCAACCCAACCGCGGCCTGCCAGAATTCTTGATGCAATAATTTGAAATGAAAAAGAAAAACGCAGGAGTGCATGAAAAGGGAATAAAACATGAATTGTACCACTGATAAGCTAAATGTTGGACAGCCTAAATCACCATGTATTACATGCCTAGCAAACGCATGTAGTGGTTATGCCATAAGTCTTTAAATAAACTGAGCAAGAACAGCGTCTGGTCCAGAGGAACAAGATTAATTCTAATTTAGGAATGAATCATGTTATGTAAACATTGCTTTATAGTTACTTTTTTTTCCCAATACTGGTGGGCAGAAATATGTATATAGGTTTAATACAATCAATAGTTTGCACCTAGAAACGAACTGCGTATTTGGCAGATGGCCACATCAGGCATGAAGATGTTTGTTGGGAGCGCTGGTCGATAAGTCGGGGTCAGTCTTCCGCCTCCGCTCAGTGCTCTGAAAGCCGTTCCCACGCTCTTTGCTACGTGTAGAGAAAAGATGAGAGTAGACATGGATCCTGTAGACAGCATCATTTTGACGGAAACAAACATTTTTCTTCTTATTTTCTTTCTTTCTTTGTTCCAGCTGTAAACATGGCAGCAAACTCTGGCCACTGCTGTAAGATATCCATAAACTCAGGACTTCAGGATGACCTGCGTTGTTTGTGCTTTGCTCGGATAGCAATCTTGTCCAATCCCTTGACAGCTGCAGCTCAGTAGCCTTTTCCCACATTAGACAGAGTGCCACAGGGTCAGGCTTCATCACAAATTTTTTAGGTAGCCTATTGTGACTGCAGAGGGAAACTAGCCTTTTGGCTAAATGTAGCATATTTACAGAAATGTTAATATGCACAGTCCCTGCCAAATAAAATAGACAAGTATTTTTTCACTTTGTGTCTTTCTACCTTTTTAGTTTTCCTAACTCTATCTGTCTATTTAAAAAAA
>NC_045738.1:19274432-19296104 GCF_008692095.1 Etheostoma spectabile | reverse complement strand
AAAAAAAATTGTCCTTTTTTACTCTCCTTTCTCTCTTCTGTTTACTCCCTCTCCCAGGTGGCTGAATGATCATGAGTGACGTTTAGCAACTCTTCAGCTGCTGGGGAGGCTTTGGGAGAGAGCCCGCTCTTTTTTAGAGCGTCCGTGATGCTCCCCAATAAATTGTGACACTAAGACGAAACATAAGCTGGCAGCCAGCGTGTAAACCATTCAACTCCCTAGACCTTGGACATGTTATTTATTTTTTATTTTTTTCAGTGCTCCGCAGGACTCACTCCCCTCTCCTTTCACTCTCCCCTGTCATCCAGCTGGAGAATGTAAAAGCATTTCTTTTTTACTCCCGGACAAATGAGGAGAGGCAACGTGAAGGCTTGTAGTCAATGCACGACATCACCTACTACTACCCCTCCACCTTCCTCCCATACCTTACCTTCTTTTAACAAAGCCATTTTAAATTAAGACTTGAACATACACTCATTTTCTTCACTCATGCAATGAATGTGCCCCCCACATTGTTATATTAACTGTCTTGACCGAAGCGGGCCTAAATCCCTGCTGAAAATCATAGTCCTCTTCTCACCTTAGCAGGAGAGATTCGTTTTCCAATCCACTTGCCCCATGTTATTAATTTTGGTTGAATTGTGATCGAAGCAATTATTTTTTCAAGTACTTTTAGCTATTGCTTAATATTCAATGGTAACCCAAGGCCATTCTTTAGACTCTAGATTAACTGTACATCATGAAAATGGCACGGCTGTAACAAGCACAGCCAGAAACCTGATTAAGAAAAGTATTGCTCACAATGGAACCTCATGTGATTTATGTCGGTGGTAAAACCACACACACTGTGTGCAATTTCACTGTTACATTAACTTATGGTTGAGCTTCAGCCGGTCTGCTGTCCAACCCTTCATTACTGATGTCCCATTATGCGAAGCTCTGCCCCTCTAAGGCTATGAAACCAGGCTGATAACAAGTACTGCCATTTAAAAGGCCACAGTCTTCTCACTGTGTCATGTCTTATTACAAACCACTGCAAAATTTGTTTACACCCCTCTCCAGGCCTCCCAGCCCTCTATCAAGACCTGTTTCTGCAAGAGCCATCACAGTCTAAAGGGCCTTCATCAAAGAAATGGCTCTGAAAATTTCTACATTAAAGTGAAGTGCTGGTGCAGTCTGTATTTTCCTTCCTCCGCTGCCCTCTCCACAATGTTTTTTTAGGGAAATCAATCTTGTTTCCGCACAATTGCACCGATTGTAATCTATTCCTGCTTAAAAAAAAAAAAAAGCTCAACTTGAAATAGAGCCATTCATCACAGAGTAAACAACATAACAGAAGGGCCGAGAGAAGGAGCAGGGGAATGTTGAGAGAAAATGCTCTTGGTAAAGAACAGACAACAAATTGCCGGTAGAAAGGCAAACAGACGCGAAGCCTGGCAGACGTCAACGAAGGCCGTCGCTGCTCCCCGCTCTCCTCATGAGGATGTGACATTTATGAGGGAGGTGTCTTGTCTTTGCGGGCCTAATTAACATTCCACAATATGCCAGCTGGAGATGGACACCCCGGCAGTGCTGTTCCCCTTTTCACCCTCAGTCGTGTTTGTCCATGAAGTTCTTCACTTCTGTAAATGTAACTGGGTCTCAGCGACTGTTCCCTCGTGCCCCGAGGTCTTTACTGTGTGACGATGCACACAGCCTCTGCCAGTGTCGACTCAAATGTTCCGCTGTGGTCACTCTATTTGCCATTGCCAGAGGTGTCAGGCAGTGGTTTCCATAGTGACGATGTTGGGCTTGAATTGTTGGAGGTGTCAGAGCCCCAAGGGAACCACGGATCTAACATCAAGAATCTGTTCGATGCGCTGTCTTTGCCAGGTCGGTTACAGTCCTTTTGACAAATGTCAAAGAAATGTGTCACAAGCCCACAACCTTATCTCAGTACAGCAATGCATGCTGGAATATCATTCCAGTTTACACAGAACCCAATTAAAACCTTTTTATTTTTATAATTTGCCCTAAATGGAGCTTATTATTATGGTGTTTTTGCACTGCTCCTCCCAGAGTGTGTGACATCTTACGTGACTGAAGCTCGACCGGTAGTCAGACCGTGTGGCTGATTCTTTTTATTTATATTTTTCTTCTGCCATCAGTGCTGCTCATGCTAACTTCTAAATGTTGTAACAAAGGATTTCTACTAAGAAATTACCACATACTAGAGCTGTGTACCGGTACTTTATACCTAAATAACCCAGTACCAAAAAGTATCAAAACTTCTCAGTCCAACAATACCTGCATATGATCCTTTTTGTACCTAGATTTAGAAGATAAAAATGTATTTGTATAGGCGGCGAGTGATTGTCCGCTGGAGCTGCAACCCATACAGACAGTGTTTTGGTGAAGTCAAGCATGTTGCCTGTGACACCCAACAATAAAATTAAATGCATGAAATGCTGAAGGATTATTTTAAATGAAGTACTCTATTGGTATCAGCATCCATTTAAGGATACCGGTATTCTAATCTTTTTAAACAATACCCAGCCCTACCACGTGATGTTTACAGTGAATGTAAAACCTTTTGATCGGCGGTTGTCTCAATATTTTCATGTATGACTGGAATCTGGCATTTAATCACTTTACTATTCCACACAAAATATATGTTCATTCGTTTTAATCTAGATGTTTTAATGGGTGCCGCATGTTTTTATATGGAGCCTTTTTTTCATTTCTGCGTTGTTATATTAAAATCTAAGTAACCAATACAACAAAAATCTGTTTTCACTCACTGCTCATCACTGCTGTCCGCAAGCAGCTGATACATCTATTGTCTGAGCAGAAGGAGTTATATGACCAGCCACGACAGCGGGTACAACTGACAGCAAACACATGCCCGAAAATTACAGACAACAATGGTAACGTGGATGGTGGGTTTGGTAGAGAACATTATTCTTATCTGCTGGTACATGTGCTGCTCTCCTGAGTGAGTCTAAAATGTCGTCTCAACCTTTTTTAGCAGGAAAGGTTAAACGTATTCCTAGAACCCTTCTTGATGTATGGAAAAAAAAAAGTACGATAGAACAAGTGGGCAGGCAGCATGAAATAAGAGAAGAAGGCTGGAAACGGGTAGAGGGGGTTTGCCTTTTCCTGCTGTTAAACTTTATAGTTTGTATAAAAAACCCCAGATACAAATAGATTTTATTACATAAGACTGTTGAATATGTTGCTGTGTTCAGTGCCTTTCTAGGCAGAGAGCACTTAAGAGAAGAGTGATACGCACACTGTTGGTGCCAGCAGTGATATTTGAACCTCAACCAAATTACAGTGTGATGCTGTACACCAGATTTGATTCAGAATTCTCCAAAATAGCCAAACATATATACATTAAATAAATAGGCCTCCTCCTGGTGTCAGTATGAGCGTATGGGCTGTATTGGGATGTGTTCATGTTTGGCTGCTTATCAGCAGTGCAGTACGGCGCTTGTGGGGATGACAGAATTGCAGGGCTTGCTGTGTCGGCCCGAAGCTCTGAGCCTGGAACAATAGACGGTGAAAATGAGAGTGGCAGAGCGGGGTTGGGGGGGCGTTATCACTCGTGTGAAAGATAGATGCCACACAGAGCCCGGGCTGAAAGTGGGACAGCTCTCAGAAGGACAAAAGAGAGACAAGAGGCCAAGATACCGAATAGTCTCTATTTTTGGATGTCTGCAGCTTCAAAAATCAGCGGTCTGGTCAGATCTTTCAAGGACTGATTCAGCAGTCTGTGTCAGTCTTGAAGACATGACGGTCTTATAAATAATAAGCATGAATGGTTTGGAGCCCCTCAGTAAAACTGCAACTCCAATTTAGATTGTGTGCCTCTGTGCACTGGCACCTCCATCTGTAGGTGGAGTTCTCTCCCGCTGGTAGTAAATTCCAGTGACATATCATTGTCTTTGATATCCTTGATTGTGGACTCCACCTCAACTAAAACATAGCCTCTGAGTCTGTGCAGGTCTCTGTGGACTGTCTCCACTGATCAATTCCTCAGCCCATCTGTCTGACAGACTTATTCACAGGGTCGCACAGTGGGCAAGATGAACCCTCACTGCAGGAGTCTTCATTAAACCAATCCTTCCTCCTCCTCCTCCTAGCTCTCTCCAGGCCTGGGCAAAGTTAATGAGAAGATTCGATCAGCTGGCACCCCCAACTTCCTCAACTCCATCCCCCTAACCCAGCCGTTGTCTTCCTCCCACGTCAGCTTCGACTCATTCACATAGTTAACAGGGGCTACTCAGTCCTGACCTCCACTCCCACGCTAAACCGTCGTCTCTAATAGGGGTTAGACCAGTTAGGCCACCACAGCAACATTAAAATAGTTTTAGTAGTCATCATTTTTGAAAAGACAATCTTCATTTTTAAATTTTACCATAAGTTAGTTGTGTTAGCTTTGTGGTGCACTTAATACAGTAAATTGCTCCAACACTGACCACACTGGTATTACATTGATATTTGGTGTTGGCGATTAGCCAAGTTTTTCAGAATCATTTTAAGAAGATAAACTGTAGAAAGGGTCCTATCCTGTTCAAATCTAAATGGTTTTGCTAGGGATGGGCACCGAACGTCGATACTTTTATGGCACCAAACGAAATACTCCAATCCTATGAGTATTGAAAAATGATTCATATTTCGGTACCTGAGAGCGCATAATCACAAGCTTATCTGTCCTCTCTGCATATTGACAGAGAGCAGAGCTCCAACATGCACGCACGCACGCACGCATGAAAGTGCACGCATTTGCAGAAGTGCATGCAGAGTGAACTCGAGCAAACTACGTCGGCTCTGCTTTTGTTGAAGTCACAGTTAGTCATGGCAGTGCCGATAAAGTGGTTACAATTATTCAAAGCTTCACGCAGACAGCGTGATGTGATATTAATGACGAGGTGAAGGCAGTCAGGGTGCTGTGGACGTTACACTTCCTCTGAGACAAGCAGGCACAACAGTGGTTTCTATGACCTGAATACTGACTGACAGGCTGAGGTAGTAAGGCAAGGCAACTTTACTTCTACTGCACCTTTCAGCAACAAGGCAATTCAGTTACATTTCTTTGCACTTAAGATAGTAGATCTTTGACAACAGGGCGGTCACCAAGTTTATTGTTAAAGGTTTGTGTCATTATGCAGTTCATTAAAAAGTCTTTGTTGTTTACATTCCTTTGCATTTTAGTTGATTCAATATTAGCCTATACATATTTTTATGTTCATGTTGTGGCAAAAAAAAGTTCTTATTTTGTTAATTTTTGCCCAGTTGGGATTGACGCCAATCCTGAGCATTTGAAGTAGTTGACAATGTTTACAGTAAACGTCTGCACTGTAAGAAGCAGGAAGCAAGACCTGTAAATAGACAGTATTACATGCTGCTGCAGGTAGGGGCAGTCTGGGGGTGTCTGACAGGGTGGGGGGAGCGTGGCATCACGATGATGGCTCTCCATCGTGATGCCGATCAACCATCCCGGTCCCTAGTATTAATGTTACTCTGAGTGAGCAGTGTTACAGATTCTTTTAATTTTGTAAACCGTTTTGATTCACAATTAAGGTGGTAAATAAAAGTTTTGTGTTTAATGCATTTTTGTTGCCTATGGTATCGAAAAAAGTATTCTTAAGAAACCGGCATCAAAAGATTTTGAACAATGCAATTTTCAGCACGGAGATAATTAAAAATGAAAGATCACGAATATATGGGCAACTTAAGCTCGGAAGAAATCTCGTCCGTGTTAAATAATGTGTATGTTAGAACTAGGGCTGCAGCAACCAATTCATTTCATTAGCTCTCTTTTCTCGTGTAATCAGTTAGTTGTTGGGTCTGTAAAATGTTAGAAAATTGTGACAAATGTCAATATAACATCCTCAAACTTCCTGTTTTGGCCACAACTCAAAGGTATTTAGTGTACTGCCCCCCCGATACAACTCTTTTTTTTTTTTTTCTTTTTTTTGTATTCTTCAGTCCTTTTACTGTTCTTCAAACTCTTTTTGTTAACTCCTGGCCGGCCGCTGCCTTACTTTTTCTTTTTTTTATAACGAATGACCCAAACTGATGAATCGATTATCAAAATAGCTAGTCATTAATTTATTGTTGACAACTAATCCTTTGCAGATCTAGATAGAACCTCTCTGAAGTGTGTGTGTGTGTGTGTGTGTGTGTGTGTGTGTGCGGTTGGGGTGTGTGTGTGTGGTGTGGTGTGTGTGGTGTGTGTGGTGTGTGTGTTGTGTGTGTGTGTGGTGTGTGTGTGGTGTGTGTGTGTGTTGTGTGTGTGTGTGTGTGTGGGTGTGTGTGTGTGTGTGTGTGTGTGTGTGTGTGTGTGTGTGTGTGGTGTGTGTGTGTGTGTGTGTGTGGTGGTGGTGTGTGTGTGTGTGTGTGTGTGTGTGTGTGTGTGTGTGTGTGTGTGTGTGTGTCTTTCTGCTGGAGAAATTGATTTGCTGTGATGGATGGCATCAGGGGCACTGTACAGGTCTCAGCCTGTCGCTGAATCACATCTTTAAACTAATTTCGTGGGCACAGCGGAGCCGTTGTGCTTTGTCCCCGAGCTCGGAGCCTGGCTCGTCTTACCGCCCTGCCGAAGCTTGCATGCCAATTACCCCCACCAACCTGCCAAGAAGAGCAGGCAAAACAAGAAAATAAAGAAGTATTGCTCACTTGCTAAGGCAAACACTTGGCTTTAGTGTCCTTGTTTTTGCATGCCATAGGTAGCAGGGACAGTAGCGCTGGGTAATGTCCTACAGACGATCCCTCACTTAATTTGATTATTCTCGTCATTGTTAGGATACATGTACTTGTCATAGCAAGGATTTCAGCTTGATTTACCACATCTTGACATAGTCTTGGGTTTTCTAAGTAGGGTGAAGGCTTCCGATCTGTCTTCAGACTATTGAGCTCATTGGACAGTTTACCTTCTATGTGCTTTGCAGAGTGATGGAAAAGTGAAACTGAAGGATGAAGAAGAAGAATGTCAAAAAGTGGTTTTGAGCAGTAGAATCAATTTCAATCAAGACACTTTTTCATTATGCTTTCATTTTTTATTTTCCATGGACTGTTGCACTTTGTACAGGTATTGAGTTGTGACTGGAGTTTGGCGTCTGGGAAATGTCTTGAATTGAAAGTTTACATTGCAGCCAAGTTTAATGGTTTGTTTTTGAGAGAGATGGTGACCTCTGACCGAGAAAGGATTATAAGCTGCATCTAGATTCACCTGGTTAGTAGACTATAATGGCATGCATGTACAGTACGGGTCAAAGGAAAAATGATGTCCTTTTACATTGTTAAATGTACTTGATGTTCAGTGTCTTAGAATGTGGTAGTAAATAACTTGGTGCAACAACTGCAGAGAGTGAGCATACATTTAATTGAAGTCTAGGTGCTTTCGGTCATGGTGAGAAGCTTATATGAGCACTCTATAATCATGGCTGTGCACCTGACTCAATCTGAAAAACAGCAGTGTGATGCCATGTGGCTCATTCATCTACCGCAACGTTAAAGTGTTACTCCAGTGATTTAGTATCGCTCTCCAAGAGACTGGTTTTAAACACTCCACAGCAGTACAGACCAAAAGATATCCTGACTTTTAGTATAGGTTAAGCTACACAAAGAATGGATTCTACATGGGTGGTGGTGATGATGTGGATATGACACATGCCTTTTGTGTGGGAGATCTGGGTTTGATTCCCACGTTGATACATCCACCAATGTGTCCCTGAACTAGACACTTAATCCATAGTTGCTCCAGAGGCCTCTGACATATATATCAATTGTAAGTCTCTTTGGGTAAAAGCGTCCGCTAAATGACATTTAATGTACATTTCCCACAATGCAAACAAAGCTTTTTTTTAAATTTCCATTAGTTCATTGTTAAATGCCTGTCCAACTCCAATGCCCCCAGGTTTTTAGCTCAGGCTTTCTGTTATAAGTTTTTAGTCTAAGTCCAGACGGAGATCTTTAAAGGAGGGATGCTAATTTAGATTTTGTTTCAGGAGTGCAGCCAGTGTTTGACACAGTGTTAAAGTGGCTTTAGGGTGGATTTATTCTTTAACATTGGTGAAACAGTCCCGTCTCCTAGGACATGCTGTATTGATGGCCTGCCCAGATGCAGGTACTGTTAGTAAGCTGATGCAAACATTAAACTGACAATATTGTTCTGGTCATATCTCTCTGAGCCCCCCAGGAAATCCCTGGCGATCTCATTTCTCCTCCCCTTTACAATCAGACGGAGGGATTCATGGCAGAGGGGTGGGACCTCAAACCTGTATAGAGTTTGTAGTGCATTAAGATGAATGCAGCCGTCTCGCTGTCAGATGATGAATTGTGGGCTCCAGGGGAGGCTCTCTGCTATGTAAAAGAGGCGCTTGCAGTACATGGCACTTTCATCAATCAGGAGGGTAGAAGTGCTGTAATGTTACACTGCAGAGAGAAGAGCCTCTGTTTATGTGCAGATTCTTTGTTTGGATAATGCTTTGGCCCCTCTGTGGTAAAAGAAACATGATTGGGTTGTGCATTACTGACACATTTAGGTGGCTGAAGTCATTGTTTTGGGCTTCACTCGGAGTTATCCCGCTGTGTAATCAGCTGTTCTCACACAGGTACATTGTTGCCACATCTACCCTACAATTTCCTTGTTTCGCTCAGACGGCAATATCAAGGTCTCAATTAAAGTGACCCCCGGGATCTCGCATTCACACTTCCTCACAAAGCCCGGCAGAGCTCCCTGACAGGGAGCCTAACTCCGCTTAGTCAACGCTACAGAAGCCCTGGAGATGATTTTTGGGCATGGTGCAATGCCCCCGGTGGAATGGCGCCATGTAGCAGCAGAGTTGCTCCGCTCCAGCGAGCAGAGAGGGTCATAGGGCAAAAACAGGTGAACAAGGCTGATGTCATTCCCAGGTGACAGGTGGAGAAAGAGGTTTTTCCTGTTTGCTTTTTTGCTTGTTTTTTTCCTTTTATGTTTTTCCTTTTCTGTTTGGTTCAAACTAGAGCTCGGCAATAAATTAATACCAAGAAGTATAATCTGGAATTTATTTATAGAAATATGGAAATAAAATTAGTTGTCCAGTCCAAGTCTTTAAGGCGGTGTTAAAGTTAATTGACAGCAATTTCTGCGCTTATTTGAGTGTTTTAGCACAAGTCTTCCAAAATCACCAATAGCCCTCACAATATATCATGTATTGATACTTATACAGTTTTTTTTTTTTTTTTTTTTTTTTTTTTTAAATACTCCCAATATTTGACTTTTTCCCCGAAACAACCCCATCTGTATTTCAAGAGGTTTCTCATTTGAATTTATATCATGACAAGGGCTAGGTGTCTATTTGAATTGAATAAGGAAATGTGTTTCGACAATTTGAGTGTCTAGTCTGATACTTCTTCAGTCTCCGGGCTTGTTGTTTGCCCAGACGTTTCGTGACCTAAATCAGGAAATCAAGAACGTTTTCCAATTTGAGACATTTGGTCCACGTAAAGTTCTCGCAAGACTGTGTGTTAAGACATCAACCCCATTTAAAAACATTAAAAAGTGAAATGCATTTGTCAAATGCATTTCACTTTAAGGCATTGTCTCAGTAACCATGCAGGAACTGGTATCCTATTAGAACCAGTGTTGAGAATTATACCCAACCTTGATAAATACTGTTATAGGTACATAACATACGTCTGTGTTTTATTCATGTAGCCACTCCCTACCCACCACTACACTTTAAAATTTTTATTTTTTTTATTAATCTGTCCTCTACCTGTATTTTCTTTCTCTCTCTAAAAACGGCACCTTCTTATAGCTCACAGGATCTAAAGGTTTTCCTGATTTCTTGTCGCTGATCTCCCACCATAGCTCTAGCTCTCTGTTCTCTCGTCCCTCCCTTCCCGTTGCTACTCTCTCATTCTCTCTGCGTGAGGTCGCCCAGTCGTGGCACTTCTTGCGGTGGAAGGTGTGGTGTAACCCTGGCTGTTTTTGGCAGATAAGCCTCAGCCTGCCCACCTGCTTCCCCGCTGCTCGTCAGCCAAATAGGACTAGCACTGTGACAGACTCGGCGGCAGGAGGGTGCCACCTCGACGGATCCACCACAACCGTCTCACCGCTTCCTATTCTCTTCCCTGGGAAGGATGGAGAGCATCCAAATCTCCTTGAAACAAAGAGAAAATGTAAAAAGTCTTCAAAAAAGAAAAACTATTGAGTGAGGAAATTGCTCCCTGTGTCTATTTCAGACGCTGGATTTTAAATTTATTTTATTTATCTCTTTTTCAACAGACCCGGCCGAAATGGCAGCACAGTTTGCAAAAGACAAGCCGACTAGTTGACAAGGTGACTGACAGAAGAAAAAGAAAAATTGACATTGATGAAATTTGTAGGCGTCCGACTCTCGGGCACCCGTGTTTTCAGCGTTGATTCCCTTTTTAATTGATTTGTTACTGCGCTAATGACGGTTATAACATCAAGTTGTCTTCTTTGATGATCCAATCACGGTGGCTGTCAGGGAGGCGCTCCCGTCCCCAGGCACTCTGAGCGCATCCTGATGTGAATGTATGAAAGCCAGCTGCACGCTGGTGGATGTACAGCACTGAGTCGAGCAGTCCGTGTTAGATTTCTGTGCCTTGAGCCAAAGAAGTGATTGCCTGGTGAAAAGCATCATGGTAAAGGTCAATAAACAGCAGCTCAGTTATTGTGTGGCAGATTGAAAAGGAAATTATTTTGTGGTGGAGGCAGAGAGTGTGCGTGTGTGTGCGCATGTGCATGCAACCCCTTGCCCTGTTCTTTCCGTTGAGGGTTTCTCTTGGCAGGGAGTCTTCCAGCTGACCTGTCAGTGTTAGTCAGCCTACAGGACTGGGAAATGACCCACCACGAGTCTCAACCTGGGGCCCTGCAACCTCTTTTGGCTGTTCCCTTCTAGAGCCCGACCGATAAAATCTTTTAAAGAGCGATACGAATATTTTTTATTTTTTATTTTTTTTAAATTCAATATGCCGATACATGTTTTTAAAAAAACAGAAACATGTTACAAAACAAGCTGATTTCCCTGAAATTATGTATTTGTAGTTATTTAGAATATAGTGCCTTTATTGTCATTATACACAAGTGTCGTACCTGTGCAATGAGATTGAAGCAACCCCTTTCCAGTGTCAACACGAAATATACAAAAAAGAAGTGGGGGGGGGGGGAACTTGGTGCACAGTTCCTGAGATCAACTACATACATATATAGTTATGAGTTCTCAAATAATAAAATAATTTGTTTTGTTGTCACAACAGAACAGTGGAACCTCAAAATATATTAATTATATACAAACTTAAGGTACAAAACTTAAAGTCCAAAAAACATATTAACAAAACAATTATCATTGTTGCCAACAGGGACGTTGTAGAGTGCCCTCTGGTGGACAAACCATGCAACGCCAACGCTCATAACACGGTTGACAGTCAGTTTTTTTTTTTTTATATTAAGAATCATTTCTCATAATTTGATGATAGATTAGTGGATCGATCGATCCACTATAAATACAATAGATTGGGAGAAGGCCTAATATCGGCCTGCCAATATATCAGTCGGGCTCTATTTCCTTCACACTGTTGCTCCCAAACTGTATTTTTTTTTTTTTCTTTTTTTTTTTTAACCTGCTTTATATTCACTCCTCCTTCACCTACTGTGTTTTCTCTCACGTAGGCAGAATCACTTACTTTCTTTCTTTTCTCCAGAGACTAAATGTTTCCTGTTTGCAAGGCTTCAATAAGAATCACTTAATGTAGTGAGAGAAGAGAGTCCTGGTTTTTCATAGACCACTGAAAACGTTCCAGGAAGAGGACCGGCCTCAACAGCCTGTCTTGCTTTCTATTTTTTTTTGGCCATGTCTCATGCTCTTCTATAATGTCCAAAATAAGTTTTTCCTTTTTATTTTTCACTTACATCCTGCAGTTAATGTATTCCCTCACCATAATCTGTACCCTGCCTGCCCTACCTGCAAGTTCATTAAGAGTTTTTTTTTCCATTTGTGGAGTTTGACTCTGGGAGCACATCCTCGCCTGCACTGGCCAACACGCCTGCACTTTTCCTCTGATGGTGGAGAGAAGGATGATGGAAAGGGAATGATCCTCATGGCACAGACATCAGTCAAGCTGACAAATGGCAGCCCTAAACTTGGAAAGCCATTAGCAGGCCGAGGCTGCAGTGAAGCCGGGCCAAGCCCTGCTGATTTCCATGAGTCCCCCTTCCAAAGCGCAGGCCTTTGCCACGCCACGACATGGCGGTGGGTGTTCGCACCACCGCTCTGCCCCTTCTGGCCTTCGCAGCCAGCATGTTGACATAGGGCCGAGCCCCAGTCATTACTGGACGGACCCTCCAAAGAAACATGAAGGGTTTGGCTGTCCAACATATATATATTTTTTTAAATTGTTTATTCAGTTATGACTCATACAATTGGCAAAGGACTCTGTGGGAGTTAGCAAGTGCTCTGACTGGCATTATGTATTTACTGGCCAGTGTATACAGTTAACATTTATGTCATGATTCCGAGTGGAATCTGGACAAACTACAGCAGTTTTTGGATTACGGCTCATGTGCTGAATTAAAGCGACTGTGAAGCCAAAGTTGTTGCTGTCTGATATTGAATAGTTTCTCCTTTTTTCTTTTTTTTTTTTATATCTTAATTGCTCTTCTTGTGAGCAGCTCTCCTTCTCTTGTTGGACACAGACCAATTTGGAATCATTTTGATTTTCAATCAGATTTTCACTACATGGACTATGCAAAAATGGTTTTTTTGAGCTTCTCTTAGAAAACCAAGTGAGATGTTAGCTTGTTCTGCTTTTTGACTGAGCTTCACAGAAAAGAACATGTGTTCAGCAACCGCTTTGTTTTTCTATTTGTGTCTTTGTTTCAGCGGCTGCTTTTGTAAAGGAAATATTGTTTCTTTTTGTTTAAACAGAAATAAAGAGTCCGTAGGAAGGGAGGGCAGAGGGGGAGAGAAACAACAGCTTGTCTAAACACTGTGCCAAAACTCTTCTACAGTTACTGTAAAATAACACTGAAGACACTAAGGGATGTGTACAGGGATGTCTATGAAATCATGTCAGATTCTGAAACTTGTCTTAAAAAAAAAAAAAAAAAGCCAGGAAAAGGAATCTGGGTCCACAAACGAAATATTGAGGAAGAAACCTGACATTTAGAAATACATAGATGATGATTGGTGGAAGATTAAGTTCAGACAACACTGCTCTTAAGAGCTCGCAAAAGAGATGCGGAATAGACCGTTATGTACCGTGACATCGTCTGCTATAGACCAAGATGAAGTCGGCGTCATTTCAGTGCGTGCGTGCGTGGTGCGTGCGTGCGTGCGTGTCCAACCAACAGGTTAGGGGAGAGAATGTCACCCTACAGGAAATGATGCACAGAGAGATATAACATGGAATGTTGCCCCACTGTTCTCAGACCAGCTACTTTGTTGAGTTATGGAGCGAGTCTCTTTAACTTAAAACCAGAGAGAAAATATCACGGCGATAAACGTTTGGAATAAAACCTGTGAAAATGAGGCATTGAGTAAGTAATTAATTATCATTACGTCTTCTCTGTTGAAGAACACTTAGTAGCTCTGTTTGAGGTTATACTTTGGTATTTCCTGAAGTTGCAGGCTTTATTACAGTGTGAAAACAGTTCTTGTAACCTTTGCCTTTTCCAACGCACCTGCTCCAGAAAGTGTGAAAAGTGCTTTTAAATTGAGATTTGTCTAGTTAGCGTTTTTTTTTGTTTTTTTTTTTCTATTTAAATAATAGCCTCAAACTACCACCTTTGACATATAGACCCAGATGTTTATTCTTTCCACTGTGACCCTCAAGAAGGTAAATGGAAACAAAAGAAACAGAATTAAAGTAAACAAAGAGTGATACTTGTTGCCCACGTGTTATACAAATGAGCAAACGGGCACTAAGTGTCCAGCAGTTAATTAAAGGAGCAGTGTGGGGGATTAAGTGTCATTAAGTGCTGAGTTTTTGCAACCAACTGAATACCCATCACCCCTCCCTTTCCAAATGTGTAGTACTACACGGTTTAACAAAAAGAGTTTTTTTGTTTGTTTGTTTTTTCAAAGACAAAATTAACTTTAAATAGTCCGAAGTCACCACATTGAGGTCATTACCGATCACGTAATGCACACAGATGGAAGGGGCTGCCGGTCTAACTAGCCGTGACTGTGAACTCTTATTGGAGTTCTTTTGCTTTGATATATTCTATTTGACCTTTTATTCAACCAGGACGGTCTTTTGAGATGGAAAGCTTCTTTTTATTTTTTTTTGTAAGCGTCCTGGCCAAGATGGCCGCACATTCAGGCTCTAAAGGAAGAGGATTGAGAAAAGGAGCGAGGGGAAAACCATACCTGAAACATACCATATTTTAACAGAAAACCAGGACAAAATGAAACCGATGTACAAAAACACAAGACTTCCATTTGGCCATTTCTGTCCTTAACAATGTCCATGACTCAGTTTTTAAAGCCTGTCAACGTGACCGATAACACGAGTGTTTGTAATTTCCAAAAAGATGAAGCGGCCCACCTAAAGGCTTATTTTGTGGCAATGTTTGAGAATATGCACTCAAAATTGAAAACCTTCCATAAGAGTGAAACCCCACTTAGTTGGAAGCGTTTTCTGGCATTAAATGGTGTCAGTGAGTCACTTAGACCAAGTGCAGGACAAGTGCATCTGTCTGGTGCTTCAGACATAAAGGACATTATCTGTCACTGCACTTATTACCAGCCTCTTGCATTTAGATCGTATGTGAACTCTTGACAACCTTCATTAACTTTGAAATGATTAGTTAGTGTTTCACATAAGCCGTTAAACCGCCCCCCACCCACCAGCCGTCGGCAATCTACCTGTGGTGGGATTGTCTAGCTGAGGCTGCCTGTTGCACAGATTTTATAGACAATATGAAATCTCATCTACCGCCTTGATGCCTTGTTTACCAAAGAGCTCTGCACATCGGGGAACGGGCAAACGGGAGCTTAAGAGTGTGGCCGTTGAGGGGGGGGGAGATAGCGTTGACAAGGCAACAGGAGCTCATTATATCCTCGTCTATGCCGGTCCACGGCGCGCCGTTGATGGGTGCCAGAGGAGAGTTTGGAGCACACAGATGGGGTTGCACGTACGTTGCACACACAAGACTGTTGAGCAGGAATAACACGTCCATGGATATGACATGTCGGCGCTGTAATCCAGGATTACCTGTGTGCCTTGCTGTCCTTTGCAGTGTGTCTGCATGTCACATGTTCCATATCAGACGAGATAACAAACGGTGGCTCAGCCTCAACTGCGGCGGGACTGTGTTTGATCTGTATTGTCAAGATACAAAATGTGTGCAGCGGGCGCCCGGCTTTGTCACTCTCCCTCCGCTCATCCTCTGCTGACCAGTTTTTGACAGGATGTGTGACGCGGGGACAGGTGACACTGAGGCAGTTCAGGTGGAGGGGAAGGATGTATGTCGTGTTGTCAACATACCAGACTACTGCTCATATCTGGTTTTGTCTGGGGCAGTGATCCCATCAACTGTACTAAAGAATGCAAACCAAATCTGCTGCAGGAATCAGCTTTCATTGACATTAAGAAGGCGTAAACAGGCAGAGACACAATAACAACTGCTACTTCTGTTTAGTATGAAGCACATTTTAATATTAGTGTGTCAACACTTCCCTTTCTGCTTAAGTTTTAAGGAACACGTACATCCCTAAACACTTTGAAAGCAAAGGATAAGAGAAGGTCCTAGTAGCCATAAGATCACTACATTTTATTACAGAGACGCCAGCTATCAAGTCAAAGACCTTCTGAATAGGAAGTTAAACTTTTAAATAACTTTATTTAATCAGGCAGGGTTACTGAGTTCTTTTTCCAGAGATACATGAAAACAAAAACATTTAAAGTGAGCATCATGAAACCACGCATCCACTTTACCAGAAATTATGGCCACAATTTAACAAAGTTATGAATTTAAACTGGTGGCTCCAACACAATAAAAGGTTGTTGTTGAACTTTACACAGCATGCAGGGCAATTTTCTTTTTTCCTTTTTTTTGTTTTTTTTACTATTGCTGGATTTCCTTTTTAGGTTTGACTTAGGCATCAGCCCCAGATAACAGCCAAGCTGACTGTCTTGCTTTCTTTTTGTTGTTGCAACTCGTTGTTTTCCATTGAACACTGGTTGTGCCATGGCAGCTGTCTCTGCTAATTGGTGGATGTTGTAGTCTACTTTGTTGCATTCAAACTTGAGTAGTGAAATGTTTGTCATGCACAAGTTTCGTCCCTCAAGATCCAATTTGGTACCCGTTTTTTCCACATGATCCTCCATAAAAATGTCATGTAGGTTTATGCAGTTCACACTGATTAGAAAACTAGTTAGAAAAAAACTTGAGAATTGGACACTTTTCAGCCTCAGCGAGGGAGCGAGCCAAAGAGATCTACATCAGCAGCTCTGTGGATGTGGACGGTCCTCAGAGATTGCCTTGGACTGCAGCCACTGGTCAGATTACATACAGCCACAGGAGTCTGGAGAAGAAAAACCTCCAACGAACAGCCCCGACTCGTGCCTTTGTTCAATCCCCATCCTTAACATTTCATTCTAGAGTGCGACGACTTATTTCCTCTGAGTTTTCGTGTCTTTACAGCAAATCTTCCTTTGCACAATGTTTTCTGCTGCCGGTGTTTACCGAGGGAACTGACTTGGGGAAAGGGATTTAGTGTTGTTCATGATGTGCATGATTTTAGTTGGGAGCACTGTGGTACCCTGCAGATGTTTTAGTTCGCACAAATAGTCGTATAGCTCAGAGAGCAGGCACAGATTGGACATCCTCACTTGTGTGCATAATTTGCGAACGTCCAAATATTTTCTCCAAGGGCAAAGGAAATGTTGCCAAAGTCAATGTTCATGCCGAGTTGAACAGTACAATAACACTGCGATTACATAAACCATTAGTGAATTTAATCAAAGGGTGACTTGTAAGACCCACAGAGAAAGTATAACATGACATGTTGCTGTCATTTGTCGAACGTCTTTGTAAATGGTCCTTTACAGCACAGGTGCATGTTTTCTTTTATAGCTCCATTTTTTATTTATTTTTTGGTCATACACACAAAGGATTTTTGTGTTGTAATACTTTAGAAGTCACGCATCAGAGTTCTTCACATTTTAACTAATGATCGAACAGTAACAACATCCCAGACAGAACAGCAACCAAGAAATGAATTCAGTAGCAGTGTAAAGTATTTGGGTTCAAAGGCAGGAACAAAAGCACGCACAAGGCATAACTGTTTTTATGTATGGTGCCTTTCCAAGTATTATCTGAAAAATGCAGATGTTTGAGTTAACTTGATTGCTTTATGTAGGGTTTGCTGAGTCTGCAAAACAAGACTTGTCTCTCACTACGGGCAGGACAGCTTCTCAAAGACCATTTGCTCTTTCAGTGCCTTGCTCATAGGGCTGTACACAGTTATTGTTGGGACAGTGGAGGGACACTTTTCAAGTTCACCCTTGGGAACAGCATGGAGAAAAGGTTTATTGCAAAGTTTTGACTTCACACAATCTTAATTATGGAAGATGTCTTCAAGAGCACCTGAAGGTCACATGAAAAGGACCACACGTGAAAACTGATTGAGCGCTCTGCTTCTGTGTTTAGCATACACAGAAGTCTTGATGTCAATACATTGACGGGCTAAGTGTTTCCTCTCTGTCAACATATAGGGCCTATACTGATGCCACAGTTCCCTTCATTGCTATTTCTTTGTCAGCTCACATGAAGTTCACTTGACATTTTCCAATTTATCTGTCAAATTTACTGGCAGGACGGAGAGAAGAAAAACAACATACCAAGGAAACACATACACAGATACAACACACTCTGTGTATTATATTTGGCCAACAACAACAACAACAACAACTGAGAGATTCACTAAGACAAATAAAATATGAAAAGATATTCATACATCCAAATTGATGCGTCCCAGTGGGAGGGAGACAATTGCTGTAATGGGGAAAAAGGTGGGTGGCAAGATGCAAAAAGAATGGCAGTCTGTCTTACTCTCACACAAATATTCTGTAGAAAAGAGCCCAAAGAAATGTATGTGTGCCTGCAGAGGAAAGTATTTGTATCGTTGTGTTTGCATAAATATAGGAGTTGGGGTGTTTATAGCAGGGGAAAAAGGCGCCTTTCAGTATAATGTGCTCTTTAATAAAGACACAGGTTGGCAGATTGGGAGTGTCAGTGCTTGTGGCATGCAGCCTCTTCAGGTGATTTATGAGCGCGCTGCTAGGCTATTACGTTATGGGCCCAGACCTATTCAGTGAGGGTGATAAGAGCAGCCCACCTCTATTGAAACACTGCAGGTACAAGCGTTTTGTTTTAGTGGAATATCACTGCTTTTTGATAAAGGAATTAAGTGTGAGGAGAATCTAATCATGTTGTCTGCGCTGTAGCTCATCTATGAGGTTAGCGTTTGTGCTTTTGTCCTTCAGAGTTTGCAGAGCATGTTCAAGGGAAGATGGCTTGGAATTGTTTGCTTCTTCATTGAATTTCAAATTTTTGATCTCTTTATTGTGGAAACAATGTTATGCATCAGTTAGACTTGCATGAAATAGCAAAACCACAAGTATGTTTTTTTTTTTTTTTTTTTTTTTTTTTTTTTTTTTAATTTTATTTAAACCTCTTCAGGACTGCCTCCATTTATTCTAGAACAAATCTCACCGGAATAATTTGTCCTTCAATTCAAAACCATACCTCTGGAAGAAAAGGTGCACGTCTGCAATTTCCTCCCACTCTGTGTGGCTTTGGGCCTGGCCTCGTGTTGGCAGAGAGGCCAGAGTTCACGCTGCAGAGCGTCGCAGCCGAAAGGCCAGTTGTCAACCGCCGGCGGAGGGAAAAACAATGGGGCATCAGCCAGACCGGTTTGCAAAGAGGACGAGTCAGGGTCGCTTTCAATTAGCACAGCATCTCGTCACTGCAGTGAGCCACAGGGGCTGGGAGGAGGAGGAGGAGGAGGGGGAGGGGGAGGCAGGAGGCTGCCTTGGGCTTAGGGAAGGAGAAATGAAAGAAAGCAGGTACAGACCAAGACAGACAGAACTAAAGGTAGAGAGACAATCTCAGTCAACAAAAAGTCATAATTCTAATGGGATCATGCATTTTGACTTCATTGTAAATTCAGCATAAACTGATTATGGTCCATACATTGTCATCTTTATTTGTGGTTGTTACATGTCTCTCAGTGACAACAGTGTTTATGAAGTTCATATATTACAGCAAGCCAAACCGTACAGTGTCAACCACAACCAACTTCCAGCAAGTACTGGGTCACATGGTGCATGTGGGAGTCCGATTGTGAGTATCTGGCATAACCTTCAATTGGGTATAGGTCTTTACAAAAATCAGTGATGTCAGAATGGGAAACCTGTCGCCAAATCCAAAGTATTAACCAACTGAGAGCCGGGGTGGATGATGTGTTTGGTTCATCGAACCTGCTTTCTTTCAAAAGTATCAAAAGAACTGGGTTTTGTCTGTCTTTGGATTTTCAGGATTTTTGTTTATCACAGTCCTTTAGGCACCTAAAGGCCAACGGCAACTCTTGACGGTTTCTGAATGCTGGATTTGTTGGTTTTATTGCCCTTTGGGATGATGTGCCAACCGAGTCCAGTGTTTGTCAGTCCAACCAAGCTCCATCTTTAGACATTTGGTGCTAATGCGGTAGAGTGAAGCAGAGAGCAGCTTTGTCAGATATGAGGGACCGCCTCAGAACTGCCTCCCAACAGGATGGAAAAAGCTGGATAGTTAATGGGTCTAATATTCTGCTTCATCCTGACAGCCCTTCAAGCCTAAATACTCATCTCACTGTCAAAGATACTGATAACGACCAGTCTCCTTGTGACATGAGATTAGTGGTTCAAAAAGCAGGCACAACTGTATGTTGGCGAAGCCCGTCTTTGGGGCTCCACCTTTCCATTTCTGATGGCGACATTACGTAAGGGCTGTGAGATTGAAATGGATGTATTTTTTTGCATTTGGGCCAATTTTGTGTCTGACAGGCTTCTGAGAAACTATTTGTTTTCAGAAGTGGAAAACGGCAGAGTTATTGTGCTAAACATACCAATGCACGCTGAGACATGCATGATACGAGTCCCAATGGTCTGACGGTGTAGAGGCAGGTTGAGACAAATAATCCAGCTCCATATTTGGAAGGCATTATCCCCCCAGAAGTGTGAGGCTATTTATGTTGAGTGTGGGTGTATGTAAGGAGTGTGGCCATACCAATGTGCCAATTAGGCCTGTACTCAGAAACTAATGCACTTGTACCTGCCTCTCCACTAACTGGGAATGAAGACATGACTTTGAACGAATTGCTGCAGTGTTGTCAATAAAGGGCTTGAATGAATTTAATGTTTAAGCCTAATGCCAGAGTTAATAATGTATTCAGTGTTTCATTTTGATATGAGGATGGAAATGTTCCAAAAGAACTTTTGGACCAAGAGACACTTTTACTGTCATTCAAACCAAGGATAATTGAAATTAAGTGGAACAACTTCCCACAGTTAAGTCCTGATCAATTCGGCAATAAATGTCCTCAAACAAAACTGCATTGCATTTATCATGTTAAAGGTTATACAATGACAATAAATGCCCAGTGATTGTTTTTTAATTTCAAGCAAGTATCAGTTTGGAATCCTGACACTCAGTTTGGTCCAAACTGAGCTGCCACAATAATTAGTGTCTTAGACATTTGAGATTGCAAAAATCAAACTTCAATTTTTTGTTCAGATTCTTTCAGCAGCTTTACCTTTTTAGTTTGTAGCCTGGAACTCCAGAGCCAAATCTGACAGATCAAGGGTCTGGCATTGAGTAATGAAAGTCACCCATCTTGAGGGTGCTTTTGAAAATCTCACTGCACACAATTGGGTAACACTACGACCAATCACAACAACACTGGGTGACAAATCCAGAGCCCCATACTCTTAGCTAAACTGTCGTCATCTGTTTAGCTCGCCTCTGGCCCCGCCTACATCAGATACACCGATGTGATTGGTGCAGCTCGGCTACAAGGGCATAGTTAATGAGCAGCATTACTCGATGCCAGAGTAACTCGCTGAGCAAATTCAAATTGTGCTCTCGCAAGAACTCTTAATTTTCAGGGTAATTAGTTTGCCCCTCAGACTCAGAAATTTATGCCACAGCTTTGATGTGTGTTTTATTAGTTTTATCTCCAAAGGACAACGGGGAGATTAAGTGGAACTCAATCTCCCCACACCTCTGCACCCCTTAGCAAATGGCTGTGTTCAGCACCACTATCATTACACACATTACATGAAAACTGGAGAGTAGTGGGCCTTATCATGTCATGTTTTCCAGATAGTGATAGCTAACGAGACATAAATGTGCAAATGGGAGTGGGAAAATTGTCTCAAATGTAAACGGCAAATAACAGCAGTGTCATCTTCCGTTAGCGGTGTGGACAGTGCAGCGGAGAGAGGCCTGTGGAGAATTGAGCAATTTATTAGACATTTTTAAAGTAATAGTCAGTGGGTTGGACATTGATTGAATTCTTGTTTATTACACAGACTCTGGCTATTATTTCCTGAGTTGTACATCTCAGAGGAGAGGAGATGAGTGATTCCTAATCTGAAAAGTCTTTTTTTTTTTTTTTTGGTGGATAT
>NC_045738.1:19241196-19274422 GCF_008692095.1 Etheostoma spectabile | reverse complement strand
CCCAGGCTCCTCTCCCCTTACACTTGTCAGGCCCACAGTCTATTACATTCTCCTCCTTTTCTAAAAGACTGCAATTAATCTAATTAGTAATCAATCATCCGTTAGGCCTCCCGCCTCCTCTGTGCTAATGGGGGTTATGACAGGCCTGGACCTTGCATTATTAATACCTCCATTCCTGGAGCCCAGGGCCCCTCTGACGCCCGTGGCCAGGGGCCATTGATCACTACCACAACCCAGTGAGCACTGCAAGGCCTACAGGGAAATATGCAGAGTAGTGGGAGTGGAGATGGGAAATGTGGTGTGTCAGTCTGTGTGGGATGAATCTGTTTAGGGGGCTTTAGTGTCATTTTGGTAAGGGAAGGATTTTGCCAAATTTGCTTGGGGAAGGTTGAATATCCTAAAAGTGTGATGCTGCCTTGGTGGTGCATGCGGTCTGCAGGGAAGCTCATATTTGAAGGAGATGAGGGATCGTATGAGTGGCATTAATAGGAATGTGCTCCGAAAAGCTCATTTGGTTAATGGGGCTCACCTCAAAACTATTATGGCGGGGTAAGGGGGCCTCTCTGGGGGACTATTTCTAGAAAATGAGATTAGAAATTATAGGACGCCACTAACGCTGGGGCACAATAATGGCATTGTGGCAATGAAACAATCACCACAACATTATCCTTCATCACCCATGCGTTATATGAGCACCCAATATAATAGCCCCAGCAGCTGAAGTTACAGCCTGATAACAATCCTACCAGCTGATCTCATTCGCTACAATCGATATTGGAACCTACTCTGTGCAGGCTTGGGGGGGGAGAAACAGCTGAACAAAACTACACAACCTGTCCTGCCTCATGGTTAACTGTTACCTTCCACACAAACAGGGCCATCCTGTGTCCTCTTAAACTGAATGTGCTAACTCTAATTTATATAACCTTTGTGCCAGTGGCTGTTAATCATGTTATCCAGTCTACATGTTGTTTGTTAGGACATGCTGTTACGACTTTGGTGCTCATACAGGGCTGGGCGATAATTCAGTCAACTTTCTGTGAAATCTAACTGTGATATGATCACGTTGTGATTGATGATTTCATGTCAGTTTTGATTAAAAAGGTGTTACTGAAGTGAAGGATTTTGTCAGATCTTCAGTTTAATAACCGGTTTTGCCTTATATCACTTTGATTATTTGGATGGTTTTGTATAGGTGTGCAACAGATCACAAAACTAATGGTTTGATTGGATCACGGTTTTCAGTCACGGATTGGATACATTTTTGGATCAGCACAAAAAAGGAGGACATTTAAATGATTTATTAAAAACGTAATAACTTTAAACAAAAACTTCTTTCACCAGTAAATTGCTGTTAAAAACAAAAACAGATGAGGAAAAGCGTATTTTACAATAACTATGAATGCACGAGTTTTACCAGTTTTAAGTAAATGTAATCTTTATTCACATCTGTTGTTTTTCTGACAACCAAGGGGGTAAGCTAGCGTCTGGAAAGCCCTCACCTTCTGCTGGCATTCCATTGACTCCCATTCCTTTTGGAATCACTTTGACAGTGAATAACTTGACATCTGAAGCATTTAAAGACTCCATTTGTCCATTGTTTATTTCTAAAGAAACATGACAATGTATAAAAGGCTCCATTACCTTGTATCTCACGTTATGGCCCCATAGCAGCTGTTATTGTAAAAAAAAAAAAATTGTTATACTTTCTGTTGCACAGCAGAAAAATTACCGTATAGTCAGGAGAAGCTCACAGTTAATCAAGGGGACTTGGAGGCAGGGAGAAGCCCCCAGAGAGTCCATGAAAGCATTAGAATGAAATATTTCAGCATCGTTTTGACGGTTTGGAGATTCTTTGGAATGTGGCAAGGGAATTCATATGAAGTACCATTTATCCACAAACAGAAAAGTGCTACTCATTCACTTCCACTAGTCTCCATTGAAGTCTATGGCGTCGCTGTGTCCATTTCTTTTACTGTCCATGTCGATAACAGCAGTGACCAGGTGCTAGCTAGTTTTTGTCTTTTAGCTCGTAGCTTTAGCAGCAGACTGTTGTGCGTCCCGCTGCTGGAATCCTCTACAATACAGTCACACTTTTACACCGTCTAGCTGTCAGCATTTTAATCGTGTTTAAATCCAGCTACTACCTAAGGGTAGGCCAACCTCAATGTTACCTGCTGCCAAGTGTAACGTTAGTGTTGACTAGCGTAACATGCAGCAATGCTTTTGTTGCCTCTAACGTCGGTTTCAGAGCATCAGAGAACACCAAAATCCGCGTTGCTATTCCGTCTAGTAGCTAGATACCGGGATTTTAACATACGCTGTTAATTTGAACTGAAAATTGCGTTGCTTGTATCTACAACAGCCCTCCATAAAGATATGTCAGCCTACTTTAAATAACAGTGACAAAAAACATTTATTTCACATTACGATGGTTGAATTTTGCAATTGATCAGCGGTTCACATACATTCAGTGTTGATCCGTACTAATCCATACTGACCACGGATCAACTTATTATTTTGTGGTGATATAGCCTAAGTACAGAAATATTATTGCTATTGAGTTTCTTGGTAACAGTTGTATACCAGGCTGAGGGAGCTTTTGAAGAAGTTATTTTTCATGTGAAAAAAGGAGAGTATAGGTTGTTGCATACAGGTTGTAAAATTGATGAATTAATGCATATTTAAAGAGAGCGTAATGAACAGATGAATGCCTTTGATACAGATTTCCTCGTTTCCCTTTCACAAAAGAAGATAGAACAGCAGACATTGGTGTCGACTATTGGCCACATTATTTTTGGCCAAGAATTTCTTAATCTTGCCTCCCTAGTTTTGTACACATTAATCAGGAACTGTTTGTTGATTGATTCATCTGTAACTGAATCGCTTCATTTCGGGAAGTTGATTGGATAAAACAAGCATTTTAAAGATGTCACCCGGGGTTTTTAGAAACTAATTCATTACGTTTTTACAAACTGTATCGAGGAATCAAGAAAATAATCTTCAGATAATCAATACAGAGAAAAATAAAACATTCCTTTATTGCAGTCTTACATGTACAGACAGTTGGCAACTTCAGGAAAACTTAAATAAATGAGTAGAGAAAAACCACAAATTCAGATGTTCCCACATAAGGCACAAGAGGTCATTGATTGGCTTGATCAGCATGAAAGGAATCAACATCCCTCCAGCAGAGTTCAGAGACGGTAGAATCTAAGGCACACCGCATTTAAAGCGCTTCTCGTGGTCCAACACCTGTAGACACTCTTGATTTTTGCTTACATTTTTCACCCATCTGTAGCTGTCTGCTTTGGGAAAAAAACATTCCTATTAAGAGTGTGATACAGATTTTGACCTTATCTGCCGGCCCTATTGATGGTGATGATTTTTGACAAGAGAAGCAGCTGCGGCCTGTACACAATGTGACTGATGTGTGGGAAGGTGGAAGCAAGTGGTCAGAAGTGATTTGTGATGCGGTTTAGTCATCTTTTAAAAACAATTTCAGAGGTGACACCACTCTAATCACTACACCAGGCCACTCCCCATGACTCAGACCTGGTACGGCGGCCATAACCTTTCCACTAACCAACCACGCATTCTGACTATAGCACTGCCATCTTTACACCACACAGGTTAATTCGCCATCAGCAAGCATGCCAAGGCTGTCACACCACTCCGCTTAATTTGCAGAAGGCTGGGGTTGTTAAGTATTTACAGGCCTTCAGTGGCTTTATGAAGCTGCGATGGGAGTCAGCGGCGGTGTTGAGCTCACAGCAGCTGCAGTCAGCTGCCTCATTCAGGAGGGATTGGGAAAGCAATGCAGCTCATCTGCTGCGCGTTGTGTGGGTGAGTTAAGGAGCTGGACATGCTTTACCCATGGCTGAGGATGTAAGGAATCGCTCTGCGGGCACAACCTCCAGCTTCTCTCCCCCCCCCCCCCCCCCCCCCCCTCCCCCGTGTAATTTGTGTACCATGAAGGTGTAGGTGTATGTTTGGGAAGAAATCTGTGTAGGATGTAAGCTTAGTTACAGAAAATTCATGAGCCACTGGCCGTTAGCCACCGCTGGTCATCAGAGACCACCTTTGTGTGTGTTTGGGGGTTGCAGAACTTGCAAGAATGGATTTCCAGGAAGTTCATCTTTCATGAATGGTCTTCAGTGTTGATTGTGTTTTTACTATGGGGAGGCTGGGTAAATGATGACAGTATACTGTTTGCGAGGTGAGCAAGGTGAGCTAACGAGTGTACGCCCCAGCTGTGCTGCATGAATGAGTCTCCTGAGGCCAGAGACAAGCTTCAGGCTAATGAAAGTTTGGAATGGAGATATCTTTGGTGGGAAAAAAGCAAACAGCAAACATAATGAATGAATAGAAGTCACCTGAAAACAAACATGGATGATGCTGGCGTCACCAAGATAACTGTAAATTAAGTTGTAGGTTCATCTGCACACTGATACCTGGCTATAAAGCTTTTCATGCTCTTTTTTTAATCATTTGGCCTCAAACAAAGAGTGTAGGCGGACGTTTGGACAGAACTGAATAATGAACTCATAATTCTATTTGCTTTAAGTATATAGACTTGGACGCACACTTAATTGTTTATATATATATATATATATAATATATATTTTTTGTATGCGTTTTAGCATATTCACTTAAAGGATTATTCTTCTTCTTCTTCTTCTTCTTAGGCTCATTGTCAGATTCTTACTTTTGTTTTTGAGGTTTTAGTGTTTAGCCTACATGCCATAGTGTTTAAAAAAACACATTTTTCTCATGCCGTAAATCTGGTAGTCTTCCAGAACCACAAACCTCCCTGGCCCTTTCCCTATCGTATCCATGTTTGGGCCTGTAACATCTGGCTCTATTTATGGCCTCTCTGCTTGTGTTAGCTGTGATGTTATGACAGCAGAGTTACTGAGAAGATTACACTAAGAGGAGATGGAGCCCCTCTCCATGGGGGCTCTGAGGGTCAGTGGCCCCGTTTTAAGCAAAAGAGACAAACCCCTGAGGTTTTTCAACAGTGTTTTTGCAGTGCAGCTGTTTCTCTTGTGGTGTTGTCCATTCTCATGTTTTTTTTTTTTTTCCTCTTTGCTCTCACAGGAAGTTTGTTGAAGACTGAAGACTTTCCTAGAGGTAGAACCTCAAAGGGGGTTTAAGCCCCTGACGGCCCACTAACTGCCCCATCTTCAAAACCCCAGCCCCAAGACTCCGCCCTGCTGAGGTCACTTCCTGAGAGAAGAGCGAGGGGCTAAAGACTAGTGGATCATTGGACGTGACAAAACATCTCTGTATGTTCAATTATGTTCCCAGTTTTTGTTTTTGTCTTTGCATTGTACAAACCATAAATATCACCAATTTACTCTATTTTGAGTTGTGGTTTTGGGGAAAGCGAAAACACTAGCCTTCTCAATCAATGATCAATACAATATCTCACAATACTATCTAGTGTTTGTCTGTCAGAGACGATCAATCCAACGCCTGCAATGTCCCAGGCTGTGTATATATATTTCCCCCCAAAAAACGCACACTGTGACATCATTAAGATGAATGAAGAAAGTAATGACATATTTATGTGCTGTAAAACCAAGTTCACATCCTGTGAGGCTCAGATTGGCACAGAGTGAGAACTGTCTGCCACTCAGTTAATGGCCCTCCGTTATTACACCCATACCTGATTGTATATGCCAGTGCAGGTCATGATTTTCAAGTGTTTTTCCAAAGCGGCACAAAGACTCTCAAGAGCTTTCACAGCCGTGCCTCACACACCCAGGTAGACAAATAGACACGTAGACACACTTTCTGCAACACAAACGCATTGTTTTTCTGGGGCTAGCATTGTCCCCATGAGCTCTTATTTGCAGCGATTTGACAGTGTGAATGTTCACGTCGGGGCTATCTCTTTTAAAGCGGCACTATTGTACTGTGATCCCTGTTTTTGGCTGGCCGTGCATATGTGCGACACAGGGCCATTGTAGAGTATTGTGTCAGTCAAAGTGAATAGAATCCCACCACTTTTGCATCGCTCTCTGCTGACAGCAGGGAAACAATACATGATGTTTTCGTTAGGAGGTTGAGGATATGAGAACGAGGTGTTGAACTGAATCGCTGGCATCACTGTGGCACGAGGGCCCCGATGTGGACAGCCATTTTCTGCCTGTCATTACTGATGACACAAAGACGTATCAAAGGGGGGTGAAATGGGACAGAACAGCAGTCAATGCGGGTGCACAGGCGTGAAACATGATCAGACCGGCGAGTTGAATAGAGGTATTATCGTGCCAAAAATGTGAGAGAGGGAGAGACGGAGGCAGACCGAGACTGAGTGGCATTGCTTTCATATCTTGTCACCCACTCACTTGACAATACTGGCACTGTGTTCTTCCCACCAAACGGGAATTGTACTGAATTTTGAACCATAAGTGTGTTCTTCCCACCATAAGTTTACTGCATGTTTTGGATGAATGAACATTTGTTCACGGCCCACATTCTTAACATGAAAAAAACAAAAACGGTTCTTTGCATACCAAACAAAAACATCAGGAAGCTCTTGGTAAACCCTGCCCTCTGTCTTAATTTGCACACATCTACAAGCAAATGTACTGAATTAAACTCTCATAGTTCTCTCTGCATGATGTGATTGATAGCCACTTAAAAGTATTTTTTTTTGGTAAGTTTTATGAAGTATTTTCATGTTGTTTTTATAACATATTAACCCTGTTCTACACCCCACCACTGGTTGGCACGGACAGAGTTTTGGCACCTGTGTTTTCAGCTATTAAATTAAGGAAACATTACTTCCAAGTCAGAGCCACGCTGAGAATGCAGCTGTCTGTTTTGCTATTTAATTTTTTATTAATGCTTTTGATATTTCAGGCTTTTGCATAAAAAAGCTCACACAGGAAAGATTTGGCAGAGAGAGGAGACATATGACAAAGGTCCTGGTCTAGATTTGAATCCAGGGTGTTGCAGGTATGTAGTTTGTATCTGAGCCAGCTGGGTCACCAGGACACCCCCTGTGTGTATTTCTTGTCTTTGCCCTCCGATAAACTCCAGTTGACCTCTCTCACTGTCGGCCCCGAGGGCTGCAGTCTTTGTCAGTACCCTTATTCTCTCCTTCTTTCCTTTTTCTTCCTCCTGGTCCACCCGGAGTTGTGCTCCCGCTCAATGTTAAATGAGGGCAAGGCCACACTTGGATGTGCTGTGACAAATTGGCACAGAGGAGGCAGATGGTGATGGGGAGGAGACTGGTTGTCATGCCATTTGCTGCAGCGACAGGAATTGATCTCCGTGCCGCGGAGCAACCACACATGCTCCACTTGTGTAATCCTGACTTTGGTTACCCCAAATGCACAAACACACACACACACACACACACACACACACACACAGATACACACACCGCAGCGAACTCTGACACACATGCCACCCAACACCAGCCTTCCGTCCCCATTAGTATCAATGATGTGTGCAGCGGCAGCGCTTGCTAACTGTCAGAGGCTCTCTGCTTGGAGGGGCCAAGGGATGTTGAGGGATTTTGACAGAGACACAGAGCTTAGATTAATGGTAGGCTGGTGGGACTTTGGGAGCTGCGACACAGCCTACTATAGAGACGCATACCATCACTGACTGTACTGTACATGTCAGCAGGCTGTTCAATTCACAGAGCTGTTGTCTTACCAATGTTTACCCATGAGACTTTGCTACAGCTTGACTAAAATCCCCATGGGGGTTTTTCATTGCAACATGACTTCTGGTAAGATCGTAGTTTGTCTGACAGGACTGGCATTGCTCATTAGACTGTTTCCCAGGGAGGGGAAAACGTTCCCCAATTTACAGCTGGGTTGAGCAGGGATTTAAAAAAATAAATAAAAAAGGTATATCCGTCATCGCTTAAATTATGTGGGGCTGTAGCAGGAAACAGTATCTTAGCTCACAGGAGTTGACAAACTTTCTAAAAGGGCAACAAACAGAAAGTGCTTTACTCCGTAATGTTGGATGTCTTGTTGGAGCCTTTGCCAGAAAGATTCACTGGGCAGGTTGATAAATGCTTGCTGAGATTTCCTAATGCGGTAACAGCAACACCAGCTCAGCGATACGGTGATAATTGGACCTCAATGGATGTCATGGTAATTTTCAGTTTTCTCACATTTAATAATGTGTATGAAATTGTACAATTAAGTGGAAAAACTACACTGAACTGCAATACACTGAATTGTTGACATGGCAAATGAGCAAGTCATCCCCTCAAGACCTGGATTTTAAATTCGTTGTCAACTAGATATGATCTGATTTGAATGAATGAGATCAAATCTAAATAAATGAAAATTGTCACTATTTATATAAAAACTTATGGATATGTAAATTAGAAACCTCCATCTCTCGGTTAAATCTGGTCCCACTGCAGTTCAGTGAAGACACTGTGCTTCATTTCACAAAGCTAACAGTAACTGGCTTGTATAATGAGTACAAAAACCCGCCTGTTGTTTTCCAAAGTGGAAGAATAGCTGACATACAAAGTGGTCAAAGCCAAGCTTGGAAGGTTTGGCCAAGACTTTTGGTAGCATGTCCTAATGTCTGTTGGCTGCCTCAGTAAAGCAACACAGACGTTGGCATATTAAAAATGCCACCAAAGGGTTTTTAGTTACCACATCAGTCTTAATGTAATTTAATGGATTGCTGTGTTTGTGAATACTGAGCCATGATAGCGTCTGTTTGTAGCTTAAGGAGTAACACTCGTAAGTGAACATCATCAACTCTTTTATAGAGTAAGAACAGAGAGCACCGATATGCCTAGTCAGAGTTGATCATAAAAATACAGGTTGTTAAATGAAAGGGGTTTATTAATGGATCCTATTCTCTTTTCATTAAAAACCTGCGTTCTGTGGGCGAGATGATAATATGATAATTCTTGGATTTAGCTCTCCTCACCTGGAACGTGGCAGGATAACTTTCCCACGGTTGCTTAATATTCAGTGAACCTGCCAGCCCTAAGCAGGGGATATCGATCAGCAGATGTGATGTATTCCCTGCCTTACTGATGGGGATCGGCAGAGTCATCTGTGTGGGAGTTGTGATGCTCCCTCAGCACCTCCCAGAGAAATCATAAGATACATGAAGAAAACCTGAGAAATCACATAATCAAAATTCTCAAATGGTATGAACCCTTTTCAGCTTTTTCCTCTCAAGCTGTGAAAAGAACAATGTTTATATTGATCCCCATTTTGCTGCAATTTAACAGGGATCTGATGAGCTTTATAATTACAGATAGAATCATATCGACTTTTCCTCTGAAACATGCCTTTCAGACTTGGATTTGGATTTCAAAGAAACTTTCTGCTTACTTTCATGTTCATCAGCGGCTAAATATCCTCACGTGGGAAAGCTGAAGTGATGCAACTTCTCGGGGCTAGTTAAACACGCCAGCGTAGCAAAAGAAGAGTACAAATCTCCCACAGCATGCAATGTTTTATGAGTTGTCCACACGCTATTAGACATCGGAGCTGCTGGACAGCAGCCAGTTTGTTACACGAACACACACACAAATGAGATTGCGTGTCCACGCTCGAACACAGACGGCAAGCTGCGAGGAGAAAAACAGCCCTCGCTTTGTGATAACAGCTCTTTCACTGTCAGCACAAACAATCTGCAGGCCTCGCTCCCTATAACCAGGACTAGTGTTTATATTTGCCACATTCATAGGGAAACCGAAAAGCTCCGAGAACATGCAGTGCAAAAACAAATCCGCAGCTGAGTTTAAATAAATCATTGCCCTGTAATGGGTAAGAAATCCCTCCAAAAGAGGATAACCGCTTCAACAATGTCAGCAAACATGGCTGCAGCCCTACAGCACAGCACTCAGCCTAAACATCTGTGTCAGGAATAAGATTCAGGTGCTGTCGATGTGTGCTTTTTACTTCAACCTCGATCCTCCCATCCCTAAACAGTGGCATACCTGTGCTTAGGTTTGAAACATTTAGTAAATGTGGATAATGAGAGTGGGATCGCTTCAAGTTGAGGTGAAAGTCAGAAAGCCCTCCAAAGCCGACTCCAGGCTGTTCATAATTACAATTCAAATGAGCAAATCGTTTAATACATTTTTGTCTTAAACAACACGTACAGGTCACAAAATAGTGAATCTTATTTTAGAGTGGGACTCAAATTAGGCTTAATTTATGGTAATGTTCTATGCTATTGAATAATGTTTACTGTGAGGGCCACAATCCAAATTATAATTCAATTATAATAAACCTCATGTGTTTGCCCATTAAAGTTCTGTCAGTTTTACCCTTCAGATAACTCCTGTGCACATTAACATTGAGCTGTTTGGACACTTGGCTGGGATCCAAAATGGCTGCTTGAGATGGAACAGGATCTTTTATTTTTTTAGCTTTCGGCTGTTTGCACAGCTCGCTGCACGTGCTTGCCAAACTGAAATGGTGAGGCCAAAATGGAGGTGGACACGGATATTCTTTCTGCCACAAATTACCTTTAGATTACGAAAGCAGTTGCTATTGGTTATTTGTAACATCACATTAGCCCTTTTTTCTACTGTAGTCTAAACCACATGCCTGAACATAGTTGCAGAAATAATGTGAGCGCAACGGAGGGGTACAGTCTTGCAGAGAAATGCATGTTTTACCAAAACAGAGAGAAGAACTGTGCTGTGGACAGTACCAGAATGCATTTTGCATGACAGCAATAGATGTAGAAATCTGAGGCCGAGCTAGAGTCAAAAGACTTTGGATGGGAGAGGCTCAAGCAAGCCCCCAGTGTTTTAATGACAGAATGTGCTCCGTCGTTGAGAAGACTGATTAAAAGCCCTTTGTGTCATGGTCCAGGCGGCAAGAGCATATGGCCAAAGGGCTTAAGCACAGAGAGAAGACATCTGCAATACCAAATCACTGAGACAGAAGCAAAGAAATTAAATCACAGAGATTAAAGGGAATCTCTTCCAGAGAAAAGTCTCATTTGTGAATGCCACCAGTGTCCCCCCCCCCCCCCCCCCCCCCCCTTGTTATACAGTGAAACACATTTGTTAAAGAATAGGTCACAATTTTATACACACACAACATAATACACACTTTATTTGTTTAACTCAGACTGCTGAAGCCTCATAGTAGCCTCTCAATTTCTTAAGAGCAAGAACAAACGTTTTTATATATATAGATATATAGATATATATAGATATATAGATGTATAGATATATATCTATCTCTCTCTCACATCAGCAAGGCAGTAACAGTGTTGTTTTATTTTAGTTGTAAATATGTCAGCACCTGCTTCGAGATACCAGTCTTGTAGTGTGCCCCCGTGGGGCTGTAGATGGTTCACATATGTTTAGAGTCTTGTTGTTTTTTACTGGCTTTCAGTTTCCTTTATTCTGCTAAAAGGGAATCTCTCTTTTGCAAGTCCTTTTATAAAAACACAGTTGTTTTGATTTCGAAAGGCAGCCAGGCCACTAAGGACAAATCCATTCAAGGCACCAAAAACGTCCAACAGTGTACATTGAAGAGAGTAAGTGTTTCTGGGTCTTGGGTGTGTGCTATAATGCTTTGTCAAACACTTTACATAAGCACACAGCAAAACAATAAGTTGTTGTCACATAAGAGTCGTCACGCACGGTTTAGCATCAAGGCCAAGTGCTTTTCTTTGCTCTTTGTTTTCTTTCCAAATAAATGTTTTTTTTAAGATCAGATTGCAGCTCCACATATACATTTTATTCCAAGTGTTCCAAGGACTGTTCTGGCACAAAATGAGCCCAGGGGTTAATGGCACATGGGCACTGAGTCGCCCGTTCTCTGGGATATGTTTTCATGCTAATCGAATGTGACCAGTTTTAGCACAAACATCTAATTAGCTTATAACGCTAGTCGTCGGGTCACCGGTAAAGTAAATGCTATTTCTGTACCACCAACAAGACTCAAAATAACACCACACTTCCATGGTAGCATAATGGGGGTCCCTACATGTAAACTGAAGCATTGAGAACATTATACGTGTACAGACAGTTTATTAAAAAGACAGTTTATCAAGACAGTACTGTTTGTCACTGCCCAAAATGAGGCGAGTGCAGATTTGAGTCGTGCATGGTCAAAATGGTCACTTTGTGACAAGTAGCATATAAGATGCTAACGAGAGAATTCTGTAATATGAATACTGTAAAAGTGGACATACTTAACCTCACTGCTGGCTACAAGCTAGTAATCAAACAGCACAAAGGCTGTCATTGGAATGGTGTTCAGCGCTAATGTTAGCAATCAAACAATCCTAGATAGCTAAAACGTTTTTGAAGAGATTCCCATTGTCCTTAAGGCATAAAGACCAGTATTTAAAAAGCCACTGCTGATAAATATGTCTTCATGTCAAAAACAAATAAACTTAACAAACCAAGGTACTATAGAAATATACAGTGTAAATATGTATTTCTAAGCACTAAAGCTTCACATATTATGCAAATGTATTCCTTTGGTGTAACCTTCCCCATCATTGTCCCTCTGGATACAGTACTGATTTTTTTTGTTTAGCTTTTGCTTTAATTAGCATGTACAGATTTCTCAGAAACTTTACTGTTATAGCAGTCCGTTTAATGCACCAGAGACTTTCCCTAGAACTCCAATCTTTCTGACTACCTGTCTCTCTGTTTACCTTTCTATTTATTATTCTGCCTCTTCAATCTTTGTAGACTTGCCCTAAAGCTTGTATCTCAGCTTGGCTTTTATGTTTGTGTGGGTTTTTTTCTTGCTAGATTTTACAGCTTTCTGAATAACCGCAATGCTCTTCTTTCTGAGGCAAATGATGGTGTCAGTTATTGAAAGAGGATAATTTGTTATACCTCTTATACGGGTTCATCAGTACCCAGCTCATTCTGCAGTCTTGAACCAAAGAACAACATGGTGCCCGCTCCGCAGAGCCTCGTACATGATGAAAAATATGCAGCGATTTGGCATCAAGGTCATTGTGGCGGAGCATTTCTCAAGAGGGCTGAAAAGTCATCTGCGGAGTGGGCAAATAAGGCCAGGTGGCTGATGAACTCCAGGAATAGTTTGACAAAACCCTATCACCAGTGACAAATTAAAGTGTCAGCGCCCGCCCTACACGGCATCACATTTCCTGTGTTGTTCCGTGATAAGCCCCGCCGCCGATATGATCCAGCAGCACACGGCTGTCTGCAGAACAGTCTGAGAAGGCTATGAGGACAGAGGTACAGTAACTGGAGACCCAGGCAGATGCTCGCCTCTGAGTATTGATTGGGCTAGACGTCCAGACAACTGTTACAGCCACTGAGGCAGGCAAGGCCAACGGCTACATCCTCCTCCATCCTCTCTGCAAATGAAAGGAACCTTTTTGAAAAATGTGACATGACATACTGTCACCTAGCGCCAGCAGATAAAGGAATAGGTGTCCTCTGTACATATGTCCCTTTGCTATCATACATGTAAACATGCCATGCCTCCATTGTGTCTGTCGGAGACACAGGCAGCTTGAAAATGTGTTTTCACACAGTGCTTATGTCACACAGCATTTGTCCTTGTGTTTCTCCTGTAGAGGCTTTGAGTCACACTAACCTCCTGGCTGCCACAGCCACAGTTCAGTGGAGAACTGTACAAAAAAATGGCTGGCTGCTTAAGAACTTGGCAGAGAGGCTGAAAGGATTGCTGTGGTGTTGGTGTCAGTGCAGTTTAAGGTTAAGATTTATCGTTACTACAACATAGGAAAGTCCATTGTTGGTCATTTTGTCAAAACACACAGCATGATGAATCAGGCGTTTAATAAAGTAACTCATTTTACATGCAGATAACGTTGGGACTAAATAATTCATTTTACTACAAACAGCTATAACTAAATGTGATTTCAGTTGGACTTTCAGAAACATTGTGCCTGCTTATTGCCCCATGAAAGTGCTGTTTACACTTCTGTCTACATCAGCATGCATGCATCATACATGTATAGTATGTATAATACTTATATTATGGCAAACCAGGAGGTGCTGAATTTTGCAAAAGGCAGCAGTGATGCAGTACAATGTTTGCCAAAGCCTCAACTAGCAAGATGGAGCATTTACTAGAGTATGTAAGACCATGTTTTTATTCTTAGTTAAATACTAGTCCCGTGTTGCTGGAATTTTTACCTTTTCAGTTATATATGTGGAATTTTGCTTGCAATCCCAACTCTGCTTTTACTTAAATATTATGACAACAATTTAAACCTGGAATAAATAACAACTGGTGTAGATATGCAAAATCTGGATCAATCAATTCTAAATGATTCAACCCTTACACAGTTGGCATATTTATCAGATAGCTTTATATACACCAAGACAGCAATGGCTACCAACAAGCGCATTACGTAAACTCAAAATTCAGATTTATCAGTCGTGACGTCAACATTTTTGTCAGAAACACTAAATCATGCATCATTTTAAATGGTATTGAGACTACCAATACATGTGATCAATACAGCTGTTGCATGAGAACCGAAAACCTTTGAAATGCCCTTATGTGTACAAGCATCCCAACAGAAGCGCACACTCCCTCTCTCGCTCTTATACACAGACACATTCAGCCTATTGTCAAGGTAGCCACAAGAATAATGGCCCCAGGTCTGCTCCTGAACACGGACTAATGAGAATCTCAAATCCGACAAGCAGAGTGCATTTATCACGTACACACACTTAATGACACCACCACCCAGGCTCAACAGCATGCTCACGCCAGAATCTAGACCCATTATGGATGGCCCCGTTTGTCCCATCGCTTTCTTCTTCTTCTTGTTGTTATTATTATTATTATTATTATTATTATTATTATTATTATTATTATTACACAAACCCAGTGGAAGGATAAAGAGAGCGAGGAGGAGGAGGGCGTGGGGAAGAATAGAATCAGAGGCAGTGGTACGTCGTCTTGCAAAAAGAGAGCTTTTGTTTTTTTCTCCTGTCTTACTTCTTCCTGTCCATCTTTTTTTTCCCCAGCCCTCCCAGTGTGAATTGGTCTATTCTCAACTTCTTTTATTCTCTTTGTGTCAGCTTCACTCATGTCTCTAAGAACCTAAAATGCAGATGACTCGGGCTCAGAAATGGCGATGGAGCTGATAGATGAATACTACATGTGCTGCTTTGATCTAGCACTAGGAAGTGTTTTTTTATTTGTGGGGTGACACAAAGCTTTTCACAAGGACTCCTGACTCGAGAAACTTTAAAGACGTGTCTGTTAAGAAAACATGGACTTTCAAATGATTAGACATCTGGCAGTGGATATTAAACTATATTCAATGATTTAGAGTAAATTGGTGACAATTTCAGGCAATATTCTCATATTATCATACCTCTTTATCTTGAATCAGAAACTCAAGATGTAACAATTCAATAGGTAGTAATGTCGATGTAGAAGTAGTGACATCTTAACTACAATGCCTGTATAAACCCCAGTGTCCATTGCATGGATGTTTATGTTACGCTACATGGATTTAGGCTCCAATTAGATGGACTCCTAAGCAAGCCCTGCCGCCTCCGATGACTGTTGGGGATTTAGACAGAGATAAGGGCTTATCCTTCTTAAGTGCTGGATAGGCTACATTATCTAAACTGAGATCCAGGCCGTGCTTTAACACACAACACATTAGACACATGCAGGAACACAAGCAGCCAGCAGTCCTAGCAACACTTTGTGTAATTAAAAGTGTAATCATGATTACGTATTTGGCTCCATATGAGCACAAAAACACAGTCATCACGAAAAACGATTATTGTTTTATTTGGCATGTAAACTCTTATTTTGTCTCGTGTTCTGAATGAGAAAAAAAGTATTAAGGGACATTCCAAAGGTGTTTTCAGTGTTGATTTGTTTAACTCTTTTTCAATAAATGCAACATTTTTTCCAAAGTGAATGAGGTATTGTGTTAAATAATAATTTTGTTCCTCCATAATGGAGCAGCCCTACCACTGAGCCGGTGAAGACCCCACGTTGTCAGAAGAACAGTGGACAACAGTGATTGATGCCTCAGATGCTGCCTCGGAATTAGATCTGATATGTGAAATTGCCAACTGGATCTTATGATTAGTCCTTTTTATTTGTCAGTTCGGGATGCGGTATGCCTTCTCCAACTCGACCCTGACAGCCATAGGCAAATGGTACAAGCTTAGCAAGAAAAATCGATTTTTACAAACACTAAGCAAATACTACTTTGTTTTTTATGTTGACCCATTTGAGACTCCTGCAAAGGGACATTAGATGGTTATCTTAAGTGTTGCAACTTTAAAATGTGTTATTAGAGGACAAACACCAGAGGATTTGTAAGTTTGATAAACTTGGCTCTCAGAACATTTCATAATCCTCTGTCTACTAAAAGAGTTAAATATTTGTAATTGTTTTTGATTCTTAAGTCTTAAAAAACTCCAGTAGTTTCTGTTTTCTGCATCATTTCTTTTAGAAACAATCAAATGTACTCTCCACAAGATGAATTAACAGAATAGGTGCCACACTTTTTTGTCAGTTGTCCGTAGCAACAGCATCTAAGATTAAAGTACCTAATTAACCCCAATGGAAAATTGCAGGCAATCATGAGGGTGAAGCCCAGAAAGCCAGACAGTTTTATACTTCGTGATATGTTTGTCTCGTTTGACTACTTTGACTGATTATTCAAGTCATTTAGCATCGTTGATAATTGGGCGCCGCCCTGTGATGCTCAGTCCCGATGAAACAAGACCTGCCAGCCTGAATCTGAGTGGTGGAATTGATTGTCTGGCTGATTCCAGACCAGTGAGCTGTGAGACGCTGTCATCCCCCCCCCCCCCCCCCCCCCCCCCCCCCCTCGTCCCCTTCCTTTTCCTCATTTGGATTTACTGTCTTTCCAACTGTCACTGTTCATGTCCCATTTCTCTGTTTCATGCCACGGCTCCTACTATCTTCCTCCCATGTTCCGTGGCCCAGTGTAGCCTTTGATGAGGTGAGAGGAGCCAGGCTCTTGCTTGGTGCATGATTGCCCATGGCCATTGACTTTTCTTGGCAGAGACGGAGTTGTTAGAGCTATAAAATGAGATAAACCGAGCTTGAAAGTTTCTGGGTCTTTCACTATGTGTTTAGATGATATCATCAGTGTGTGACAGCGGTAATAAAAGTGAGGTCAGCTGCCACCGTGGGCTACTGCCCTGAAAGGTAGCACTGCCCTGATAAGACTGCTGTCTCTTTTCATCTCACCTCTTAAGGCTTCTGGTGTGGGATGAAGCTGACGCGTCAATGTCAGGTTTGTGCATAAAAAGGGTCTAATAATTGAATGCATGCTCCACGTACGGAGACTGTTTGTCCCAAAGACAATGATAAAGTGTTTAATCTTCCCAGGAACAGCGAAGCACACAGGCATGATGATGCCATTATCTCTGTGAGGCACTCTCGCCGAGAAGCCTCACTCTTACCCTTGATTTATATTTCCCTTCATCAGCATCGACCAATCAGATTGCAAAAATCATTCATTTATAAAAGCAGGGCTCGCTGCTTTTGTTCTTGTTCAACTGAAATTCACCAAATGTACGATTGTCACACATTCCTGTGATACCTCCTCTCCAACCGCTCCTTATAATCTTGTTGGTGTAATGTGACAGGGATGGATCTTCTGGGTGTTGGCTGTGTGATTGCCTCTGCTAACAAGGGATAAAGGCAGTGGAAGAATCTTCACAGCTATTTATCTTGCTTTTGATCAATTCTCAACTTCTATGCCTTCATGTGTTTTTTATATTTTTAGTAGTAATCTCTGTTTTGGCACAGTGCAACCTATTCTTTTGTCAGGACGAACGGAAATAAGCAAGAGGCCTACTGATTGCATCATAGTGAAATAAAACATGTGATTGGTGAGGGGAAACTAAGTATTTGATATTTTACCCCTTAAGCGCTTGTAGAGGTACCTCCATTTAAATGAGCCAAACGTTGGAGATATGCCACTCATAATTCACATTTCCTGGAGAGGCTATAGAAGTGCGTGTAGATTGATAATTCATTCAGGATGTCTTTCAAAATGGGAATTTGCAAAGAGTTTGAAATGCAAACGGTGCAGCAAAGCTAATTGGTACCACAGGGGAGATGGAGATCAAAGATCCTCAAAGTGGTGGTTCTCAGCTGTAGCATCCCTAGCAATCGCAAAGAGAAAGTTACATTTGTTTCCACTTAGTTTATCACTGACATTCATTGGTCTTTCCAAAGCAGGTGAATTTAAAGGAAACTTATGAAGAGTCGCTTGCCCAGGTCCTTTCAATTTCTTCACATCTGTTGTTAGAGGCTCTAACCCTAATGCAGCGTTCTGTGCAATTTAACAGTGTGTAAATGTGATTGGTTTTTTGCTTTGACCCAAACTGACAGTGGTCTCTTAGCTTTGATTTAGTCGGAAAGCCCATCTCTTGTCAAGAAGACAGGTTCACCATTTCTCTCTCCCATCTTCTCCCCTCAATAAATTAAAGCATTTTACGATGAAAATCTCATCCTGCCTGGTCTGTTGAATATCTGCTACATCCAGGTAGCTTGTGCCTCTCTTCATGCTCTGTAGGGGGTCAGCAGTTCTGTGTGAATTATGACAGGCTCAGGCAGCACAATAGTGTGTGTGAAGTGTTTTGGGACAGGAGATTATATCGGCTCTTTTCTCCTTTTTATATCCACTCTTTTTTCCATTGTTTTAGCAGAGTAGACAGCACTGTACTGCATTAGAACAGGGGTGTTGTATTTTCGTGATGTACAAACCGATAAATCAGTTTACAGGGGAGAACACTAATATAACTATCAAAATACCTGTTCATGGTACTGTATGATATTTATTTCATATCCTCCTCACTGATGTTTTTAATTTCACAGAAATTCTGGCTCCTGTTGAGCCCCATTTTTCATGGGGCTTAGTGCTGCATGACATGAGATTATGTGATGTTGATTTTAATTTCCATACACAGTTGAATCAAGTAGATGGCTCTGCCAATGAATGGAATAACACAGCTGCCCTTGGTTCATTGATTCATTTTGCAATTTCATTCTGGAAAGTTCACTCAAACACTTTCTTACCCACCTCTAAATGTTCCCAAGAGGTTGTCCTCCAGTCGATAAATTGGCTAACTTCGGCTCTTGGGTCAGATTAGAGTCCCTGAAATAGGAAGGTAAAATGAAAACGCACAAAATACAGCAAACACACAGCCCGCTTTCTACTCTTGCTCTGCATTTCACAGCAGTAGCCTCGGGAGGTATCCAATTATGACGCCCTTGAGGGAATGACAGTGCTTGGATTTCTGTCAATACAGGGTTCAGGTAGTGTTTCTCAATAACATTCTGAATTATTGATGACAGAACGATTGAGAGGAGAAGGGGGTAGTTAACATTCACTTTTATGTATGAAGGGAAGACAGAGAGATGAGGAAGAGGGGCTAGCACAATTGCTGCCCAGCATATTTTAAAATGATCCGTTTGATTGGGGGATCCCAAGGTAATACTCAATTTGAAATGCCATAAGGACTGCAGGAGATTGAAGGTGCATCCTGAGTGACAGAGAGCACGGACTGGTCAGGAAATTATAGGCCTCTCTGAAGAAGAATCTGAATAATTAACAGGAGGCAGACAGAGAGGATTCCTCTGGTGCATGCCTGATCCCTACTCCACTGATGGCCCTCTGGGCTTTTTTTCTTTCCAGCCATTGCAAATAGACATGAAGACGATGGATGATGCCTGCTGCGGTTTTGCGGATCGATCAGAGAACCGTCTCACTGTCTGAGTCCTACATAGATCCCTCTGTGTGAAGCCTGGCCAACCCGCTGTCTGACTGGAGACTGGAGGGTGCTTACAATTAATTAGGGTTTCCTATACCACCAGTATCTACCAGCCCGAACAACAACACAGATGTCGGTGCCACTTAAATGCCTGATCTGCCCTCTGGTCCTCTGAAACTGCCGTTACAGGCAACAGAAGCATCACTGCATGTGACGCTACGTAACATTACACTTGGCACCAGGTAACGTTAGCTTAGCTTTAGCCAGTACCTGGTGTAAACACTGTTAAAATGCTTAAAGCTAAACGGTCTGAATTGTGACTGTATTTCACTCAAAAGGATTCTAAAGACAAAGAGTAGCCCAGCTACACTTTTTGAGACACCATGGACTCTACCGCAGTCAAAGATGTCAGAGAAACAACACCAACAGGACTAAATGGTGCATTCAAGTGCACATTGTAAATGTATGGTGCATTCAAGCGCGCCTTGAGAAACGTAAGCTTGTTGTAAGCTGCTCTTCTGCCAGCTAGTGTTTTTTCTTATTGTCAAGCCGCAATTGACTGGTGAAATAAATTAGTTATTACATTTCAAATAAATTATTTAAATGTAACCATTTGGCCTTAGCAATACACAAGCTGTTCTTTAATGTAGCCAACTGTCGTACTCTGATCTTGTGTTTTAAAGGTTCAGGCACTGTTTTAAAAGTATCGTTTTAGCACCAGTACCAGACAAAACCCAAACGATACTGATAGTCCATGTCGTGTCAGTGCAGTGCTGAAACAGTTTTCAGAACTTTTGTGGGCTCTTGCTGTCAACTTGGTTTCACATTTTGACATTAATCCTGCCATGGAAGCTCACATATAAACCAGGCTCTAATCTGTGGGGATTCTTCAATGAGGAAAGAGGAGTATAGAATTGAGTAGTCTGACATGGGGTGACAATCAATGGCCTCTGCAACAGGACAACCCGTCACTTGTCTGAACTCTGTGGGCACTGAGGTTAAAGCAGCATTCCCCTAGGAACAGACTGAGTGGCATTGATGGCAGGGAGGGTCCCAACCTCCCCTGACAGACACATCTCATCGTGGATGCCATCGTGCCCTCTCGCTGCCGTGGCACAATGCAGACACTATGAGAATGAGACTACATTATACTGACACCAGGCAGTTGACATACTAATCCAAGAACTAAAGGACTACAGGGACCATTGATTTTTCTATTCTTGGTAAAAGGCAAGAAGCCAGCCATCACTCCTCTTCGACCAGTGATGCTAATGGACTTTTTAAAATGTTGCCACGGTGATCCCCTGGAGCCATTCTGTTTTTGCCATTGCAAAGCCTTTGAAATATCCCGAAATCCCCAGCTCCTTTATCTGACATGTTTTTATTCAACAGCCCAGCTTAGATGTCTCTCCTGTGTCAAGTGTTTATACACAGCATCTGCCTGGTCAGTGACAGGCAACACTGGAAATCTACACTCTTTGGTTTGAAAGAATGAAAAGAGTGACGAAAAAAAAGGTATAAAGCTACTTGCACTATTTGTACCTGTGGATTTATAATTTTAGTCTTCCATTTTGGGTGTAATGGTTACCATTTTATTAGGGGTGGGAATCACCAGGGGCCTCACTATACAATATCATCACAATACTTATGTCACAATATGATATTATTGCGATTTTAAACATATTGCAATATTTTTTTAATTGCAGTTTGTTACCTTTTTCCCAACTTCCAATCTTTCCCAATTTCAAATTATGCCAATTCCCAAAAGGAAACATCTGTTTTATGAAAAAAATATATTTTTCTGTTAGTTCATCTCACTTCAGTTGTATTGCTGCAAAATGGGAATGTCGAGCACACAAACTGACCAATGCATAGATAATAATAGATCCTTGGTGCCTCTGTATCAATACAGTACTACCACGGAAAAACGGCTTTATTTTTATTTTTTTATTTCCCCCACCCCTACCAATCATTAATGTCAAACCTTTGAACTTCCTTACACACAAGTAATGGATGTTGATAGGTGGAATATTTAAGCAAGCAGGTTTTCAAATGTATTTCATCTGTTCTAAGGATCTTACATATAAGGGTTAGTTTGAGGGAACCCTGTCTCACAGGAATAGATAGATTGGAATGTGTGAGGACAAAAAGAGTATAAAAAAGTTATTCTGATGTTCATAGAGTCACTCTTGTTCAGACACGGTCGGCCCTATGTCGTGCAAGTTTGTTCATTGTTTGAATAAATGCTGCACTTAACCTAAAACCATCAGACTCATCATTTGTTGAAGTCTCCACCATCATTTTCCGATATAATTTCCTGATATCAGATGTTTGTAGGGTCTTTTTCATTTTAGTATACAAAAATAGTAGTTGAAATCACCATCAGAACCCACAGAAAAGAAAGGTAAAACAATGTTATGTATATATGTTGAACCTGTATAATGTCAGTGTACTATAAACTAAAAAGAGGCTGCATGTCTTGATAAACTGTAGTAATATTTAACAAAAACCTTTACTGTAAGGGCATTCTTTATCAGAGCTAGCTTGTAACGACACTAGAATGTACTCCTTTGTGCCACATGTAACACTCGTCTGAAAACTAGCCCGTACAATTCACCTTTGTGTCCTGTGGGGCTTGGTCTCTCAGTTACTGCCCAGTGCTCCTTGATCTCAATACCAATTTGCCATGACGGCGTCTACGTGGTTAGCCAGTGGAAATCAAATTAGCTACGTTTTTCCTGTCTGAGAGGGTTGAGTGCAGAGTTGAAATGACTGCTGGGTAAAGAAAAGAATTGCTCCAAAAAAGTGTATTCCGCTGGTATTTCTTCAGGAAAAAATATTGATGGTCAATAGTCACTCACTACTGAGGTGCATCCCTCAGGAAATATTGTTTGAATGTCAGCTATGACTGTTTGTGCAGAGTCAACTCCAGGAAGGATGTGAGCACTGAAAGAAAAACATGCTCTCTGCGCATGAGGATGTGCTGTGTGATTCGTGTCATGGGACTGCAGTGAGTTTGGTGGTCTGATGAACCTTCCAAAAGAAGTTCAGGGAGGAACAATATGGCTCAGGCCTCAACAATGAATCTCCTGTCTCACCATGCCCCATTCATATCATGTGTTGTTGTTGTTGCTCCTGTCACATTAAAATTCCCATGTGGTTGTTTTGACAACAACAAAATCATCAGGCAAGTTCTTATTTACTGGTCTGACAAACCAATGAAAGCCAGACAACTTGACACCCTGTCATTACTTCCTCAGGCTAAAGGAAATTACATTTTAAGTCATCAGATTTTTATACAGCCTATATTCATAAACTGCCTTTAAACGAGCGGTCAGGACTTCTGTACGGTTGTGATGTCACAACTTTACTATAAATAGGTAGAAAGTACCACTACAGTGCTGTTACTGTCGTTCCCCGGCTGCAATGATGGCGCAGAGACTCAGAGAGCGCAGATGCAGAAGACCTGGAAAGGGCTGACCCATCAGAGCAGACTGGGCTTTTCTAGGAGGGGGCTTAAAGAGACGGGCGTTAAAACAGAGGGTTGTACACAGAAGGTGAACACAGGTATATTCAGACAGACAGCATGTTAACATGTTCTAGTAGAAACCCAAAAATACAAGTATTAACCTGAAAATGAGCACGATTATGGACCAATAATATTAATAATAATAATAATAATAATCTTTATTTGTAAAGCACTTTTCAAAAACAAGTTACAAAGTGCTTTAACAAGTGTAAAAACAATAATATCCAATAATACAAAAAGACAAAAGCATGGAAACATTGAAAGACTAAAATACAGCTAAATATAAAATGTGTAAATTACAATAAAATAAAAGGGGTAAAGTCAAATAGGATCGGGAAAAGCTCTCCTCTAAAACTATGTTTTAAGAAGCGACTTAAAAGAGTTGACTGACTCAGCTGACCTGATTTCCTCGGGCAGGCTGTTCCAGAGCCTCGGGGCCCTGACAGCAAACACTCTGTCCCCCTTAGTTTTCAGTCAAGACTCTGCAACAGATAGCAGACCTCTGCCCAAGGATCTCAAGGTGCGTGCTGGTGTACATGGGACTAAAAGGTCAGAAATATAACAAGGCGAGAGGCCATGAAGAGCTTTAAAAGTGATCAATAGAATTTAGAAGTCAATTCTAAAACATACTGGGAGCCAGTGTTATGAAGCTAAAATAGGAGTAATGTGGTCATATTTCTTTGTTCTGGTTAAAAGCCTGGCAGCTGAGTTGTGGACAGTCTGGAGTCGATCAATAGATGTTTGGGTTAAACAAGTGAAAAGGCTGTTGCAATAATCCAGGCGTGATGAGATGAAGGCGTGTAAAATGGTTTTGGTGTCTTTATAAGTTAACATAGATTGATTTTTTTAGCTATATTTCTCATTTGATAAAAACATGATTGAACAAGCTTTGTGATGTGCTGCTCGAAATTTAAATTACTATCAAACCAAACATCAAATTGCCAGAGTTAATGTTTAAAGGCTTTTGTAAAGATAACTTTACAACACAGCAAGAAATAGTATTTGGTGCTGGTGCATGCCATTGGCGGTATAAAGGGTATCATGGAAACACTGATGTAACTTTATGTTTCTATGAGCACCACCGCAGTACTTCATTTGTTGATTTGCGTGAATTATATATCATCACACCCTTCCAGTATATTCTACAACCAGGGTCTGTATTCTTTTGTCCTGTTTTTGCTCATGTACCTTTCTTAGTGAATGCTGGCTCTGTTGCTTTTTCTACAATTACTTTCCTAACCCTGACTTACTTATTACTTATCTTATATATGATTACTACTTATATCGCCAATTGTAGGAAGCTGTTTTACAGCCTGCTAAGAGCAGAGGCTAGCGTGGCTAATTGTTTCTGAAGTTCTCAAGTAGTGAAGGGATACGCTCGCTCATTATTCCGGCCACTGTGTACCACAAATATGTCATTGGAGGATAGTGGGGTTTAAAGACTTTCACAGCCAAGGGCCTGAGAGATATCCAAGTGCACGGAGGTGTGAGGTGAGAGGTACTCTATTCTGTGGCTATCAGAGCAAGTGGATTAGCCTCGCCACCACTGAAGCACTGGTGAGGTCAGGGAATATTAGAGGTTGATTCTGTATTAGGATTACGCTGTTTAGTTGTGTGCAGCAGGTGTTGGCAGAAAATAAACGTCCTGAGAGGCGACTGGTGCATACTGTGCAATGCAGTTGATTGAGGATGAAACTGTAATTTAGGACAGGGGTCTTCAACGTTTTCCAGGCCAAGGACCCCCAAACTGATGGCGAGATGGAGCGGGGACCCCCTAATTATACATATTGTATAAAATTGTGTTATATCAAACTGGTCCTATAGTGCCATGTGTGCATTGATGACTGAAAGACATTTTTTGCAGGGGGGGGGAATATAAAAAAAAGTCTAATCAACCAAAACTTTCGTGACCCCCATGCAGTACCTCTGCGGACCCCCTGTTGAAGACCCCTGATTTAGGATTTTAAGTGTGACTTTTTGTGGGGCTGTTTTTTCCTGGCCAAGCGGGGACCGTAGCACATATTAACTTGCAAGAGTTAATGTTTGAAGGCCTTGAGACTCCAAACTTCTCTGTGGATACATCTTATCAAACCTCAGCCGAGCGCTGTTGGCTAATCCAAATGAATGTCAGATAATCAATGGAATCCCAGTGTCCCGGAAACCCCTTTCCCCCAAAGAGTCCCAACTGCCAATGTCCCCAAGATGGCTTAACAAGTCCAGTTCATTAAAAACAAAATGATCCTCCCACCCCCCCCCCACCCAACCCCCCCGTCCAAACCCTAGAACACAGAGCGCAAACACAAGAGCAGATAAGCGGTGGCTTATTTCCCTTTGACTGCTGTCAGCGCATCAGCCGTCCACTCCCCCCTCAGACTGCACAGGAAGTCATTAACTGATTAGACTTTGTGTTAGGTTAAGTTAAGAAAGTTCAGAATTCCAGAGGGGAGATGCTTTGTTGACACATTTGCATGGGAGGTAAACATGGGAGCTTGAGGAGGGCAGGGGTGTGTCCTCTTTGTGTCAAAAGGTCAAATGGGTATATGCAGCCACTTTACTCCAGTAGTTTTCTCAGGACAATGTCAGAGCTGGAACATACCGGATCAGAGCCCTAACCTTTTTAATATGGGCATTGTTAAGTTTTTATCAAATCACTGAGCTGTTTGTTGCATATTTTAGCCTAATATTAAGCTTAGAATTTTTGCTGAATATAATTGTTTATATCCAGCAGGTCCCTAAAATATAGCAAACTTGTGTGGCATTTCATCTGATATAATGAACCAAACTTTTTGCATACATTTTTAATGCCATCCTTACACACTATGATTTAAGGTAGGCTGCATTTTATGAGCAAATAAAGAAAACAAAGAATCAAAATGAGCATGCAGTGGCAGCTTTCAATATGCAATGCAATACACTACACTGAAATATATTTTGCCTCCTCAAGGAATTGAGCCTCAAGAAATATTCACACGTTGAACATACACCTACACGTATAACACTTTTGACATGTACAAAACCGTTCAGTCATGACAAATAAACCACAAACCATCACATTATATCTTCTGGATTCAGATCTCAGATAGCAGCACACTGCTACACTTCGTTTAAATGCAGGGACTCTGAACTGCCTTGTGGAGGGCGATTTCATGTCTCTTGTTAGTACATGAATCACTACACAGCAACTTGTAAGCAAGGCTGATGTCTCATGTGGTGTCAATATCAAACTTCATTACATATGGAACAGAAATGTACTGTATGCCGTGTATTTCAGGTGCAAGATTGAGCATTTTTGAAACGGAATTCATTGATGTGGGTTTTTTTGTATTACTTATTTATTACTGCCATGTAATCCTCAATATAAATTCATATGTAGATTAAGAATTTATTATTCTGTGTTATAAGTGGCTTGAGAATGTCAATATTTTGGAAATATTTCCAGTCTTGCTCTGAAGGATTATCTCCTGATACAGCATTTCTCTCCTTTGTTGGACTTGTTGAGTGAGGGCTCATTAATTTGGTTATACATGATCACAGACCTTTACTCTTGCTGAGCAAACTCCCTTTTTTGACTGCTTCCTCTTTGGGAAATGGCTAAGGGCCATGACAGTTCAGACTAACCAGTTCTTCAGCAACTGGCAGCCAAAGCAGGTTGTTTTTGTGTATTACGTTGTCAGTGATGACGTGTGTGTGACTGTATGTGTCTGTTCAATGTGCTGCTTACTGACAGTTTGTTAAATGTTGCAATGAAAGGGCAATCACTTCTTTAATCCTGAGTTTAATATAGCCTCCAATTCATCACAGTGTAAGCGGACTCTGTTCTTTTAAAGTGCCATTATTGTAAAAAGTAAGATTTCCATGTTTATTTTAAATCATAAAGCAGGTTGAGGCTTTATAAATGCCGTGCCAGTATCAAAACGCTTAATCCCCAGAGAAATGCACACAGCCTGTATTCAGAAAGTGCCTTTAAACGAGTTGTCAGGATTTCTGGACGGTTGTGATGTCACAAATATGCTCTATATAGGTAAAAAGGGCCTCTAAAGGGCTGTCACGGTCATTCTCTGGCTGCAATGGTAATGCAGAGACTCCGAGAGCACAGACGCTGAAGGCCCTGAAACGCACAGACTGTGCTTTTTCACGTGGGGGGCTTAAAGGAGAATTCCGGTCAATTTTTAACACATAAGTCTTAAGGGTGTGACGAGATCTCGTTTTACGAGATCTCGCGAGATTAAAACGTGACGAGATTTCTCGTCGAGGTGAAAGTTGTCGCGTGAGGCGCTGTGATGTCAGCGTGTGATGAGCGTGAATTACTATTGGAGATCCCCCCGCCACTTTTAAATCATTTGTGTGGCAACATTTGGTTTTCCTGCGGAAATGATAAACGGCGAAAGAGTGACAGCAAGACGAACACATATGTAAACATTGTAAGAAAAAAATGCAGTATACCGCGCTAACACGAGCACTATGCAAAAACACTTACAGCACCACCACAGCTCTCTACTAACTACTGCACCCGCGACGAAAACATTAAAAAAAAATTAAAAAATTTGTTTCTGTTGCACTTGTAGTTTTAAAAGAGCAGTACTTTGGTTATTGATACACTTACTGTTTGCATTTAAAGTGTTATTTTTCTGTTATTTACACATTTATTTTATTTATACTGTTTATTTTTTTTTAAATAAACAGTATACAGCACCTAAATTGTTTTGCATTTTGTGATTTTTCAGTTGAATAAAAAACTATTTTCCATTCATATATTTCATAAAGGATTTCTTTAATTTTTTTGTTTTAAATCTCGTCTCGTCTCGTTCTCGTGACCCCAATCTCGTGATGTGTCTCGTCTCGTGGAGTAAGCGTCTCGTCACACCCCTAATAAGTCTGTTGTTTGTAAATTTGTAGGGCTGTCAGTAGAGAGAAAAATGAAAACAATCTGTGCTGCCTACAACAAGTTATCCTCCTACTAGATTTTGCACCCAACAGGCTTAAACAGGGCAAGTTTTAAACTTGTTTTCAGCCTCGAAACATGCTCAAAATGTCATTACAAGTGCCTAGCCATTCGCAGTTATTCCTTCCTTGCTCATGTAATGACATTTTGAGCATGTTTCGAGGCTGAAAACACATCTAAAACTTGCCCTGTTTAAGCCTGTTGGGTGCTTACTCAAGCAGGAGGATAACTCTGTGTAGACAGCGCTGATTATTTTCATTTTTCTCTCTACTAACAGCACTACACATTTACAAACCCCAGAGCTAAAATCGAAATCGACCGGAATTCTCCTTTTAAAGAGACAGGCGCTAAAACGGAGCGTTTCAGACAAAGGGTAAATATAGGCATATATCTAGACAAACAGTATATGAAAAATGTTTCTTTATTTACATTTAAGTATGAACCTGAAAATGAGCATAATATGGGACCTTTAAAGCAGCAAAGTGTCTTCATGGTGTGTTTTGCTTGTAGTAGAAGTTATCTTGAGTTTCAGTGTATATGAGTGGTCTTGCATAAGCTTTTGTATTTACTGTGGTTGTGGTTTTTTTGTTTTGCATGCATCACCATCACACTCTGCTGGCTGCTTGCCTTTAACTAAGCACCCAGGTTGTCACTAAATGATCTCTGCCTCCCTTCCTCACAAGGATTTAATGCTCCCTCAGTGTGCTGCTTATGTTTTTTAGATGGCTGTATTTGGGACTCGTTTAACAGCGGTTTTCTTTTTGCATGACCAAAGTTCTAACAACCGTTTTGGTCTGCCCTGAATGTTTTTGACATTTTAATGGCTTTTTCTCATGGACTTGTCTCTTGCAGCGATACCACTAAAACATAATATTTTTGTCTTTCAAACGGCTGTCCTTTCCGTTAGGAAAAAAAACATCCAAATGATGGCATATGAAGCTAATCCATCAGGTATATTGTTCTCATATATCGCCTAAGGCAGGCCACACAAGCCGTTGTAATTCAGAAAGTAAACACAAGCAGACACCCGCCCACTCTCCTCGATTTATTGCGTTGTGATCATCGCTTGACCTCATTGCTAAATGCAGCTTTCTCCGCTGCATTTAAATGAAGCATATTATTATTAATATTGATGGCAGTTCATGTCTCTGCTGACTTAATTTTCTGCTCCCACTTAAAGCCATGTGGCCCACGTCTCATTGCCAAGCGACACAGTGCATACATTTGGGAGGGCTAGTAAGGGCCCCTGTGGAGGACACATGCCCAAAATAAGTTGGCGGTAAGCACAGGTCATCGCAGTTCGAAGTTTGTTTCGACAAATCCCTCTGCCACCCATCTGTCACTCTCTTCGGATATCGGACAGATGTGAAGATGAGCATTTCTGCACAATCGCAGCCTTGTGCACAACACCTAGAGATGCTAATTATTCCCACATAGACACGCAATACCAACAAACTTGCCTTAACTTTATTTTAAATTTAGGAGAGCCTTTCTCAGGACTCTTGTCAACCCATTAGTTTAAAATGGGAATCTATGGCTTTACGTCAACGCAGGTGGATGAGGTTACTACATCTTTGCATGACAAGCTGTAATTGTTGTTTTTGTTCTGCATTTCTGTGAAATAACTTGTCAAAAACTGGTCACTTGTATTGCAGCATTTTATGTTAAGTAAGTTTGTCTTTATTAGTAGCGCTCATGGTTTTTGTAGCTTCCGAGTTGCTCCTGTAATTATGCAAAGCAAACTCTTCCTTTGTGTCTAGTAATCCAGAATGAATGAATCACTTTGCACATTGGAATTTTACTTTAATGGTTGCCATGAACCATGTTTTGGTTCCGTTTGTTGGTTTGTCTGATGGTTAGCAGGGTCATGGCATCTCAACCATGCAAACAGATAATATAATAAGGTGGAAAAATTCATCCACGGCGCAACAAATAGGTGATGAGATTTTTGTGTGCATCCAGTCCCAGGAAGGTTTTTGAAATGTTCTTGGATCCATTTTTTAAAATGGGACATTTTGATTGGTGGAATATGTCATGTTTGAATTCCTTCTAGCTTTCTTTTTATTTGACCTTTTTCCGTTTTTTGTAAATGTTTTTAATGCAAGTATACATTTCTTCCTATACTTCGTATAAAAAATGTATTGTAGAGTTGCAGCTTAATGTGTCAATCCATGTCTTGACATTTATTATTATTACTATTGTTCATCCTTGAAGGTCTACTGCTTAGTATCTTAAGGGTCATGGAGAGCTGTAACCAATCCCAGCGTGTATTGAGTGAGAGGCTACTGTAGGTACGTCTTGGACAAGTCTCCATTTTATCCCATACAGACCCTTAACAGGAGTAATTAATCCCGCCATCAGGGCCTGGTGTAGGGGTGGGTGGAGCGAGGTGTTCTCCTCTGTGTAATTGTGCCAAGTCACCTGTGAAAGACTTTGGTTGGCAGTAAATGAGGCAGTTGTCCCGGTGGCCAGGGCCCCAGCCTCCTCTCCTGGTAGCTTCCCTCCATGTGGCTGTTTCTCTCTCTATCTCCTTCCACCTTTTTTATGTGTGTCTGCACTCTCACAATCTCCGCGGTTCAGTGGACACTCAATCACATCGCCGCATTGACATAAGGCATTGCATGCTAATATGAACTTAGCTGCCACAGTTAAACATTGCTGCTAAAATTGTTCAATCACATAATTAACTGTCCTAACCTTGATAACCTTGTGTCTCATTGTAGGTGGGAGGTGAATCTGCTGTAGGCCATGTGTTTCTGCTGAGGTCTCATCTTCTGCCAAAATGAGGCTGACGCCTGGCTCGCCTCAACCCGTCCTGCCGGCCATCCTGGCTCTCACCTTAGCCGCCTTCTTACCTCAGCTGTCCTCAGGAGCCACGCCGTTCCCCCAAGACCTGGAACCAATCAGCATCGTGGGCAGAGAATGTAAGTTCAAAATCGGCTGTGTTGCCATGGTGATCCCAGTTGCAGGAGTAGATGTAAAAGTAAAAAGCAAGGGTCCCTGAGACATTATATCATCACTGGGGAACATGGCTTAGAGCAGTGGCTGTTTTTTTTTAGGCAATGTTCGCAGCAAGCAAATTTGCAGAGGTTTATACTGCTGCTGCAATATTTACTCCGTTTGTTATGTCGTTTGTTTTTTTTTGCTGTAAAAGGAGAAGGTTGCTCCGACCAGTAGGCGGTGTTTGGTTGTGGCGTGATCACTTTTCTGTGAAAAATACCTCCATTGGACCATTTTCACAGCAGATAATTTGACTTATCGTAGGAAAAGTACAGCTGTAATTGATAATCTTAACTCAATCCCATCAAGTGTCCCAGTAAGCTATTTCAGTGAGTCAGCATGCACAATACCAGGGCCTCTCCTAAGTGGAATGCAGCCATCCTTAATGGTCTTAAACAAACCTGTGCTTTTTCTTTTTTTCTACTGTGACATGTCAACATGTCTGCAGTGAAAAAAGGTATATATTGACATACTATGCCACATTAAGGTAAATATTAGCTAAATCATTAAATTAACTCATGTGAAACCAAAACATCAATAACAAATGCTGTTGTTAATTTGGACAAACCGGAATTTAGTAAAACAATCACAATACAATTACACTGCCAGTCCATTAAGGCTAATGTTGAATTATTGCACAATCCACCATGTGACTGCAGCTTTTAGCACCAGCCGTTAAGATAAGAGGATCTTGGACATGTGTGACGCTCCCAAGACTCTGCTTCATTGGACCTGGGGACTCATCGATGGCACCCAATCACTTGGGAGGTCCACAGAAGAGGTCCTGGCCGCTAACTGTAATGGGCCATAATTGATTTAAGAGGTGGCTGAAGACCATGGCCCACACACTGTAATTGATCTATCTGGGAGAGAGTAACGCAACCATTAGCAGAAATAGCTGCGCTAATAGTGCTATATGTGGAGCTCCATCCCAGGTGTAATGAGAGCGATTTATCACCTCTGGTTCCAGCAGGTGACAGCATGGCACAAGGTCCCGTATAACTATGCAAGACGTCCGTTATGAATTGTAGTACTTCACGAGGCCGAGGTCTATGAAATCATACTTGAGTTACTACTTCTTTCAGAAAGTGGACAGGCAACTCTCATCAGCATCTTGTCTATTTTGTGACGGACTGCGTGCAGAGTATGTTTAAGGCAAGAAAATATATTATTATTCTGGAGTTGCTTATAGAAAAAGCCACAGCCATATTTTTGTCTAAATCAATTTAGAGTATTCACTCTTTTCCCTGGAATTTGATGCTTAGCTGGATGCATATGCTTCATAAACCACATTCTGATGATTGATGTTAAACAGTGTGACGTGAAGGGCAAAGTTATAAAGTATATCTTACTTTTTGGTCGCAACTAAGGACTGTATCAGACAATTTCACTTTTGATTTAGGCCATAATAGGACACTAAAACTCCGCTGACACCAAAACTCTACAAGGCTTTTTTGGAAGGTCCATCTCATCTACTAAATGAAAGTAATTGGTTTGGATTAGTGAATGAATTCCACTTGTTAGAATCATGTCATAATAAAAACATGAAGGGGTGTACAGTTTGACTGTTCCCTTTACAGACTGTTGATTATGTCGCTTCTTATGTCAATTAGTGTGTTTCTGCAAACATGAGAAAAAAGTGTTTTTGGCATTCCTTTAAACCAATCAAAAATAATGCCGTGCAGTGCCATGCTATGCCATGAACTACAACAAACTACTCTTTCTAGTCGCTGTTCCATTATCTTTTACTGTGACTGTTATTGTCAGTATTCATTACAACCTCAACTGGCCGTCAGACACCGCCTGCCAAAAGCCTGGGTCTGTCCCAGGTTACTTGGAAACGGGTTTTGTGGAGAGGAAAAAAAAAAGGACATACTGCAGTTTCCAGTGGCAACGGGCCAATACCGGAAATGACTAAATGAAATATTATCCAGGAAGTCCAGTTTAAATAATAAATCCATTAGTTTTACACCTCATGCCAGGGTACGATACCTAATAATAATAATAATAATAATAATAATAATAA
>NC_045738.1:19240115-19241186 GCF_008692095.1 Etheostoma spectabile | reverse complement strand
AATAATAATAATAATAATAATAATAATATGAGAAGGTGATGGACCACTATGGAAATGTATCAAGGTGGTAAGAATTTAATTTCTATCTGCACCACTTCAAGATAAACAGTTGAATTTGGCCGTTTACTTTACCAGATGCATTGGTACACATTGGCCAACATTGTATTAAGGGCTGTGGCGATGGCTCGCGGACTCCGCAGCGCTTCTAGACGCACCCGGTGGAAAACGGCCGAGAATTTGTCCTGAGTCTACGACAATTGAGAAGACAACTTTCCTAAAAATAAAAAATAAAAGTTGGCAGTTCCTCTCCTCCACCGACACGATGGTGCCTCCGACTCCCTGTAGCTAAAATTGAACGCCTCTCCTTTTTTTGTCCGGGCAGCAAGCTAGCTAGCCAGTGACGAGTAAGAACCGTTAATATTATGTCAACCAGTCCATTCTGAACATGGATACAGGCATGACAATAATGCCAATTAAAAAAAAATAATAATAATAATAAAATACGGGTATTGTTTGGACTTCTTGTGAGTTCTGAAGCATGACTTCAGGAATTGCTTCTGTACTAGGAAGATAGGTTATTACCTTCTTTTGAAGTTAAGCAGTTAGGATATTTTTCTGTAATGAGACCCTTGGTTTGATGCAGCCTGTGGCCAGCATCCTACATGATTTTTCAGAAAACGTGATCCTACATAACTCGGGGCGCCATCACCTGCTCCTGGAGTTTGCCCTGAGCGGTGCCTAAGCTTTAGAGGATGTGAAAGTGCTGAAGAGTAATTAGAAAATCCTCATTTACCAGGGGGAGGGTAGCGGGGCGGGCCTCTGGGAGTCTCTTCACCAGACAGCACAGCAAGGTCCAGCGCTCAGCCAGACATTAGGCATTTCAATCTTTAAACAGTCGATTCAAGACCAGCAGTAAGGGGAGCGTAATGCTCCCTGTAGAGAGACTAATTTCCGATTTGTGGTGTATTTCTAGCGGGGATTGCTAATTCAGCAGCAGCCCTGGTCAGATGGGAGGCTGGAGGGCACTTAATACAGTACCTTTGCCTGGTTGTGTAAAAAAAAAAAAAAAAA
>NC_045738.1:19238386-19240105 GCF_008692095.1 Etheostoma spectabile | reverse complement strand
GGGGGGGGGAGACAGCAGAGGATGTTTCTGTGATGTGAAAGACAGCCTGGTGTCAGTATTTAACAAGGTTCATTTTTTTCTGCCTGGGGCATCCTTCTTTTCCTAAATCAACGTTTGCAAAGCATGTCCATCTACTGACTGGCTGTCATTCTGTTATTTTTTTCTGTTATTTCCAGTATTAAGTACTGGACACTCTCCCAAATTAATATTTCCCTCCAGTGATTTAGCCTGCTGGAGTAGAAAAGAGAGAGAATATAATTACAATACAGAAGAGGAAGAAGGAAAATTAAAAATCAGCCGTAGTGCAACACAGAGTTGGCATTACTGTATATCCTTCTTACTGTATATTCTCTTTTTCTTTGCAGCACTTCCATTTCCAAATCATATTATCTCACAGTTGTTATGCTGCTGCACGCACATACATCTTGATGTGTGAATACACCTGATTTCCATTGAATGGTACACTGTATTTTAGGGATGGTCCGATACCTTTTTTTGCTTCCCAATACCGATTGTGATACCTGAACTTGCGTATCAGCTGATACAGAGTATTGATTCGATCAGGGTAAACTCCTGTGATACATGAACTTACACGAACAATGAATGCCACAGAACTTTCTTCTATTATCCAGAATGCCAGTCAGTTAGAACCAAAAAAATAACAAACTACTTTAACGTAGATTTTTTTTCTTCTTTTTTTTTATTACGTGGTATTGGATTGGTGTATAAACTCCAGTACTTCCCGATACCAGCGTTTTAGGCAGTATCGGAGGCCATACCGATACTGGTCTCAGTATCAGAACATCTCTACTGTGTTTAATGTATCCTGCTTGCAGTAACAAATATTCTAATTTTGTTTGTCTTTTTTCACCATGCGGTGTTATTTGTCATAAAAGGTTTTTCAGGGTGGTTACATTGCATTCATGACTGACTTGGAGACAGATGAGTGCTATTTAACTGTGGGTCGACCAGACAGATTTTTCCATTGAGGTGGTTCTTTATTTTTGCTTTCCTTGTCCTCGCTTGGCACAGTCCCCAGGCATGTCAGTTAAGCAATGCATACCAGGAGCTGTTTATTTAAATCAGACTGACTTCTTTGACACAAAAAGCTAATTTGCAACTTTGTATGCTATTTTGTCCCATGCTCATCCACCTACACAAGTGCACATTAGCATACCTATAGCCTATGCTCGGGATCTTTGGCACAATACACCAAATTGAAATCTTGGTTTAGCGTTTCTTAAACTGCATAGGTGTGATGTTTTTCCAAGCTGCTGATTTGTTTTGGATTAATGTTAAGCCATTGTTGTCCTGTTGCTTTACAAATCTGAAACTAACAAACATAGTTACTTTTAAAAGCACTGACATATGACCGCCAAGAATGATTTTCATGTTTTAAAAAGCCAGCCTCGCGTGAACAGTTCTCATTGAACAGTTCCCTGTCTTTTATTCCCAGATCTGAAAGCAGTGTTTTTAAAAAGACCTCAAAGGGACGAAATATGTCAGCGTCGTGTTTTGGAGCCTTTGCTGAGAAGCTTAGCTACAGTATTTGTCCGGTGTCTTTTGTTATTATGAGTTCTTGAACATTTTCTTTTTCTCTCCATCTCTTTACCCACGCAGCCTCCTACCTCTATCCCAGCTTCCAGGGACTCATGTCGGACAATGACACCGTCCGCCTGGGCCTGGACTTCCAGAGGATGCTGAGGATCAACCGCATGC
>NC_045738.1:19217454-19238376 GCF_008692095.1 Etheostoma spectabile | reverse complement strand
TGCCCGGTAAGTCATCAACAGATTTTTTTTTTTTTTTTTTTTTCCAAGTATTGAATATCTGCCAATACCAAATCCCGATGCCATATGTTTTTTTGCCTAGATAAATAGAGATGCACACAGTTTTTTTGTTTACAAAAATAACTAAGTTAACAAAGTAACTGAAAGATCCTCAGCTTAAAATTCAAAATTCTTTATTAATCCCACAACAGGGAAATTCACACTGACATTTAACTACTGTTTAGAATGTTGTACAATTAACTGACTGAGTAAGGTGATCGGGGTGACTGGTCATTTGAAAACTGCCCATATTGGCTCTGATCCGATTGGGACATCCCAATTACAAATGCTCTGGCTTTGGAGCTTTATTTATATTCTTTACTGAGGGTGGAAATCTGACTGGGATGTTAAAAAGGAGCGTCCTTTTAGCTGTCAGTACAAAAGATTGCTTTTGTTCTCACCCTCATACACAAATACATTACACTGTACAATATCTGCATATCGTAAAATGTGAATACATATGGATTTTTGCACAAAGGCTCCAGCAGCTTTTCTAGAGCATTTCTCCGCCTTATTGCACATTGCTCCCCTCTCAATCAAGATGCCGTAGGTTAAATATATAAAAAGCAAGGTTGCCGCTCCTCTACCTATTTTTCCATTGAGCACACTAAATTGTGCTACAGTCTTTGGCTCGGTCTCAAACTGCAGTGCTCTCGTTGCCAAGAAGATTACTGATGTACCTAAATGGACTTGTGGAATGGAATAATTTCCACCGCTGCATAACACAAAGTGCGTGCCTCACTTCACAAGTGATTCATATGGGTTGTGTTGCTAGTTGGGAAACCTTTGGTGTTGGGAAAACTTTTTCTGAAGTTGAAAAGCCAATGCACTTTGCCTGTTAATCCACCCTTCTCCCTCAGTTCACCTTCAATCAGTCCTATTAAAGCAATTTTTGGAAAGCAGGTTTTGGAGAAGTGGTTGGATCAGAGGCTTATGAAGCTTTGCATTCAAGAAGTGTCAGGGCTGACAAAAAAAGCATGTGGAGATGACCCCAATAACGGCGTCTTGTCTTTCTCTCTCTTGCAGGGATCATGTGTTTGCCATCAATCTCGCCACTTCATCTGAGCAGATAATCCCACAGCAGGTAGGAAAGTCCACATTCAGAGTCACCTCTGTTTCACTGTTTAAAATTTGGGTCCAACATTCTCTTAAAATGTTTTTGAGCATGTTTGTGCCATCTGCAGGGCTGTGATGGTATAGTTTTGTTTCTTAACGTAGTAAAGAAGCAACGTATCGCCACAACATGGCAGTTAACCGCCACCCCCCCTTGTTATGAGAGTAGCGTAAATTGGAGCGAGAATGGCAGGGTGCATTAAGTGAGTGACGTCAGAGGCTGGGGGTTCACGCAAGGAGGGCGAGCGGTAAGGGTAGTGTATGAGTGCGGCTGTAATGAAAAGCAAGAGGAAAAAGAGATAGAAAAGATGACCTAAAGGGAGTTAAAAGTGAACAATAAAACAACAAGCTTGAGCTTCTCAGAACACGGAGGCTTCATGTGATGTCATACTGCGGGTAAAGTGGAGGATGTTACCCCCCAAAAGGCATCGGCATAAACCTTACAGCATATGAATTAGCACAGTGTTTCCATTTCAGCTCAGTGTGAGTCAGTACTGCGTTTTGCTGTCATTCAGTTACTTACTTTACTTGCTTACTTGACTTTTCTTCTGCAATTTATACTGTTAAAATAGGTTTTAGGATTCTGTGGCCATTTAATACACAATATGAGAAAACAAAATCTTTCCCTTTACTGAAGCAGGGGTTTTTCATATTTGATTGCAATATTTTGCATGGTATATCTTAAGACTAGTTTGTTGTTTTTTTCTGCACCACTTCACTTTAACGGGACAATCTCTGGTAATGTTTGTATCTCATTATTTTCCTTTCTACCCTTGCCTGACTTTTCATCAGAGTATCAAGCAATCTTTCTTCAGACATACATCCAATACAAGTGGAGCCGGGCTCTTGTGGCTTTTGAAGTGCCATGCTCCTTCCTATCTGAATCTCATTTGTCAAACATGATTGCGCTTAAATAAAAGCCCTCCGAGGCCTGGACTTTTGTTTGCTTGTATTTAGATTAGCACTAACCATGGATATTCATTCCGCTAAGGCCACCACTCTGTCAGGGAGATCTAAACTATTGATTTGGGTGTTGACTGTGGCATAAAGAAATGGGAACTTTTGAGCAGCACCATTACAGTCCATCTTTTTCCGGTATGTTATGATAACTTAGATATTGAATGTTTGTTTATGATGAAATTTTGTTTAGCCATTTACCCAGAGCTCCAGTGTGACAGCACAAACTGAGTGAGAAATTATTGAAGATTGTACCCAAGTTCTGCTTCTTACGGCCCCATATTTCTCATTAACATAAAAACTCTTCATCACAGATCCATTCCTTTGCTCGGTCTCATTCTTAACCAGCTCTTCATTTTTCACACTGGGCACTCATTCTTATTCTACCCTTCACTGAGCTCCCCGGGCTTGGGTGACCATAAGTAATTATTAGTAAACCAAATGGAGCGTGGACAAGGCCGGGTTTATTACCATAATGCTGACCCCTACTGAATCGTATCGGATCTTCACAAAGTCGCGCCGGAGGCATTCCACGCATGGAAAAGAGAGGGCAGAGAGCTGGATTTAAAGCCAGAGACGACAAGGAGTCGTGTACTGCTCAGAAAATGACGTGCTCCTTCAGTACCACGATCACAGTCCCTGTAGTTTAGTTTGAGTCGATCCCACAGACGCTGTCTGCTGAAAAAAGTCCCTAATAAATGAACTATTTACTGCTGTTTGAATAACCTTTACTAAAAACTACAGCTGTTATGTTAGGAAATTACTGAGCCTTTGTAAGAAATGAAACTATATCTTTCAGATCTATTTCATGTACAAGTACACAGTATCTGCAGGAAGAGCCAATAGGCTTTGGGCCAAGTGCCACAAAAAGGATAGGGAAGTTAGAGAGACTTATTGGTGGATTTGGCCATTTCCAGAGACTTGTTCATAATTTAAAAAAAAAAAATACGTCATACTGTATACAGTGGATATAAAACAATGTTTGCTTGAAGATGTAAAGCAGGAAGCATTTCACAATTAAGATTCTTCATCAGGGGCTAAAGTTTTCCTGTGTCCCCAGCAGTTAGATTGCATTTCTGAGTTGACTGCTGGACTGAAATATATTTGATAAAATTGGAAAACCAGCTCAGAGAACAAGGGGCCTGAAAGGACAAATTGTTTTTCAGGCACTTATGGTCTAAGATGAGTGACCCCTTGGCTCCAGTAAGGCCTCAAAATGGATTATACCACAGGGTGGCTTATTGCAGGGTTGTAGCAGAGAACACCTTGAGACATATTTAAGACCCTAACAGCTAAAAAGGAGAGAAAGAAATGTTTCAAGTTTTTTACCTTTCAGCGTCTAAGGCATAGCTTTTGGACTCATCCTTGTTGGGTGGTATCTATTTGGAACGTTTGAGGAAACTAATCTATTGTACATTTGTACATAGTTTAAAACATTTCTTCATGCAGGAGACAGCAGAATCAACATTCAAAATGGCTAAAAGAGACAGTTTCAAGACACGATTTGCATTAAAAATCTACAAATATCGGAGGAGTTTCCCTTTAAGCGCAGACTGCAGACAATACCACTAAGAGCAGGCTGCACAGTTATACACATGTGTGTGTGTGTGTGTGTGTATATATAATAAGTGTACAATACGTCACAGAGTGAGACGTCAAGCTCCTGTCTGCTCAAATACTGTCAAGACTGTTGACAAAGGAATGACTTAGGACTAAAAACAGAAGTGTACACAACCGTCTGTGGTATTTATGAGCTCTGAGAAAATTCTGGTCAGTAAATTATCCGACATTTGAAAGGAGCACATTAAACCTTCAACTAGGCAGAACTTGTTAACAAGCTGATGGATTCTTCCATAACAGGCGTGTGTGTACTGTAAGGGCGGAGCTTTTGGCCAGTAGATTAATTGGGGCTAATTGACTGCACCTCATGTGGACAGTGAAGCAATGCAAACATGCTCTGCAGTCTTTCGATTCCAGTGTGTTTGTTCTCACAGACGCAGATTTGATTTTTATCACTGAGGAACCACAATGTTTAGCTGCCCGCTGACGAGCTGCGCAGACATTCCTGATATTTGTTTGTTTGTTTTTATTCCACGACAGTTTATTGAAGTTAATGAGATTTTCATCACAGCTGTCTCGTAATAGCACTTGAACGATTGGGAGCAACAAAAGCTGGGGTGGTGAGAAACAGCTTGTCTCTGAGCTGACAGTTGGCTGTCTGTTCATTTTTCAGAAACTGACTTGGAAGACGAAGGATGTGGAGAAGTGCACTGTGAGAGGCAAAAACAGCGTGAGTATTATCTTCCAGACACATCGCCCTCCTCTCTCTGTTTTTGCCTTTTCTTTTCTCCCTTCTTTCGCTCTCTTTCTTTGCCTCCGCCATCGTTTCCTGTTTCCTTACGGTGAGGATTTGTAATGAGTAACGGTGTGCAGGTAGCTTGTCAGAATCAGTGGCACAACCATCAGTGGAGAACAGACTGGGGGCTTTAGGTAAAGCATTCTCCTCCCCAGAGCTACAGTGAAACCACAACAATCAGCCTGGGAGGAGAGTAAGTGAGTAAGTGAGTGTACAAAAAAAAAATATTTAAAAAATGCACTCCCTCTACCAACTGCAAGTCCTGCGTTGATTCTGTCGTTGGCGTGCCAGTAGCCAACATGGACCTGGTCCCTATTACACAATAACATCAAGCTGTTTTCCACCTGACAGGACGAATGTTACAACTATATCAAAGTGCTGGTGCCACGTAATGACGAGACGCTTTTTGCCTGCGGTACCAACGCCTTCAACCCCGCCTGCCGTAACTATAAGGTAAGAAACTGCTGCATGCTGCCTCCTGGCCTCAATTACAGATAAGAGATCATATTCCTGTACTGCTGTTATGAGATCTGTGTGGTTCTGTAGTTGTGTGCTGTTGCAGTTGTACCCCCATTATTTGAGTTTCTAATGGAAACGACAAACTGCAATATAAACTTGTATGACATTAGCGACTCGCCGGCTTAGTGTGAAAGTGTCATTATCAGGGGATATCATGTCATAAACACACTTTAACACAGGTCACGGAGGCTCACACAGCACATGTTTTCTACATCTGTGAAAACTGCAAAATGCTGCATAAAGTCACAATGTTACACATTCAGAATGGAGCACATGCATCACAAGACTGCAATCCTTAGGGGGCAGAAATCTGATAATTACAATTTTTTTTTAATGAATATACAGTATATACACATCCCATACCTTTTTGCGAGGATGGATCGTTTACAGTTGTACAATTAACTTTGCAAAAAAATAACATTAAACCTAAAGTTCACAGCTATTTCTCTGTTAATGAAGGTCTGTTGCCTTCAAGCCATTGGCAGATTATTTGATACAAAGCTAATTAAGTCTATCAGCTCCACACAACTTTCTCTGTATTTCTCAATGCGGCTATGTTCAGAAACTGGTACTGCCAAAGGCTTCCGTCTTGTGGACAGCGTCATTACTTTGAGGGGGTCAACAGAAACTACACACTATGGGCCCTATTTGTTTATTTGTTTATTTCAAAGGATCCCCATTAGCTAACGCCAGCTAGACGCCAGCTAGTCTTCCTGGGGTCCAAACAATACATCCAAAAGACAATAAATACAAAAAAAAACATCACAAATATATCCTATATAAATTCACAAACAAATCTGACAATGCAAAAAATACTAACAAACTAAATATAATAAAGAATAATATGCACATGATACAACCTCACTCAACCAATCCAGACAATATTATGATATCGAAAACAAATGTAGTCTAGTCTTTTTTAAACCATTTTCCCTTGTTGTCCCGAATCCCAACTGGAAGATTGTTCCATATACAATTGACCATAAACACAGTCCTCTTCATACAGTCAGATTTAGGTAGTGGTAAAGAAATCTGTCGACTATTCACCCCTCTTGTATATGTGAATGGCATATCTGAACAATAAGTTATATTATCATAAACAATTTAGGAATCCCAGTATTAATAATTCCATGAAAATATACTAACATATTAACAGATAGTCTATTCTTGACCTCCAACCAAGCAAGATGTTCATGCACTCTGCAACCCTAGTTCTCGAAGAACAACCCAGAACCAGTCTTGCAGCCTTATTTTGTGCAACTTGTAGTTTTTTTAAATGACTGCTTGATGCCGCAGACCATACAACAGAACATAATCCAATGACACAAAACCAATGAACAAACGACACGCCTAACAACTGTAATTTTAAAAACTGTGCACATTTACGAACAACTGCCACCGCTCTACCCATTTTTAGACAACATTGTTAATATGATCCGACCATACAATGTGGAATCAAGCCAAAGTCCCAAGCTTCACCTTTTTTGCTTGCTGAACATTTTGACCTTTACGTGTATATCAATTTTGGGATTATCAGATAATCTATACTTAGAACCGAATATTATACTTACAGTTTTTGAAATATTTAGGACAAGTTATTTGTTTTGATCCAATTATACAATTGCTAATCTCACTAGACAGAACCTGATTAATCTCTAGACATGTAGGGGCTGCAATATAAAGAGTAGTATCATCAGCAAACATCAATTTAGCCTTACTGATATATACGGCATATCATTTGTAAAACTGAAAATACAAAGGTCCAGACAACTTCCTTGAGGAACACCAATCCAGGGACTTGCTACTAGATAAAGCACATTAAAATAACTCTTTGCACCTCTCAGACAAATAGCTCTTAAACCACTGATTGCAGAGAAGTAAAACCATAACTAATAAGTTTGAAAATCAAATTCATGGTCAATCCCTCAAAGCAGCGCTGAAGTCTAGTAGTAGTGTACCCACAAGCATTGAGTTGTCAATAGATGTTAGCCAGCTATCCGACATTTGTGTCATTGCAGTGCAGGTGGAATGACCACGTCTATAAGCATGCTGAAACATCGTAGTCAAATCATTGTTCGAAAAGTAATCTTGCACTTGCTCAAATACAATCTTTTCCAATAATTTACTTAAAATAGGCAAGATGCTAATAGGCCTACTATTTGAACCACAGAAAGTTGATTTTGTGTCTTTGGGTAAAGGAATTATCTTACCCTCCTTCCAAAGTTTTGGACAAACACCACTAATCAAACATCTGTTGAAAATGTGACAGATAGGTTTAGAAATATGTCCAGCTGATAACTTCAACAGCCGACTATCCAGGTTGTCTGTACCAGCAGACCCCCCAACAGTCACAGATCGCAACAACCTTTCCACCTGCACAACATTAACCTGATGAAATTCAAAACTACACCTTTTATCTTGCATAATACACCTTTCAATAAGATCAACTGAGTTGTAATCCACAGTGTATTTCATCGTCTCTCTAAAATTAGCAATCTTATTAACAAAATAATCATTAAAATAATTTGCAATCTGTATTGGCTTAGTCAAATAAACACCATTAAATTCAACAAAAGAAGTACAAGTATATTTTTTCCCCATGATTTCATTGAGTACATTCCACATTCTCTTACTATCAGTACCACTATCTTCAATTCTCTTCTTAAAATATTCTCTCTTTTTCACTCTATTCACCTTGGTCACCTGATTTCTTAAAATACAATAAGATTTTTTGTCCATAGGAGAGTCAGAATTAACCGCAACCTTTTTAGCCTTTTCCCTTTGATTCATTAAGCTCCTTAACTCTGTATCAACCCAAGGAGCACTTTTGGCTTTAACTGTAAATTTCTTTAATGGAGCATGCTTGTTAACAACTCCCATAAAATAATCCATAAATAAATTAAGGGATGCATCAACATCATCAATGTCACTTATCAAGTTCCATTTAATATTATCCAATTCATTTAAAAAACACTCCTCATTAAATACCCTATAAGATCTTTTCATAATAATTTTAGGACAGGCTCTAGGTAGCTTAGCTTTCCTAGAGACAGCAATACAGTTGTGATCACTAAAGCCAACTGTTACAGAAATGGGTATTGAGCACATATCAGGATTATTAGTATAAATGTGATCAATACATTTTGAATACTATCTTGCACCCGGTGCAGCGCAAAGCCCGACGCAAGTGTCGTTGCTAGTTTAAGACTGACTCAGTTGTTAATGACCCATCCAGCGCCCACGTAGTTTAAATAGCGAATGCACCTGTGCCCATGCGCTGGTCTTACAGGGAGGTGTGTTCAGGTGCTTTCTTGGCGTATTGCTATCTTGAGGCAGAGGGAAGTGATGGCGCAGGTGACCAATAAAAACCTGGTCTAAAGTCAGTATTGCACCATCTCATTGCTATTTTAACCACAAATAAGTAAAATGCGACTACTGTAGGCATACATATATACATATGTCTGCACACACAAGGAAGCGCAGCAGCACACAAATATGCAAAAGATTACATATGAAAATATGTAAAATATGCAAATCCACCATCATAATAGCAATGTGCCAAGGTACAAATGCGCCTGGCTTTGAAAGGGAACGGGACACTCTGATTGGTTTGGTGCATCTTACGCCCAAAACACACCTAGGAATTAATGAAGACACTAAGTACAACCCTTATGAACCATGTTCCAGGCACACGGACCATTTTTTCCACTTTTAAACTAGCAAAAGTGAATTTGGACACAACCTAAACGCACCTGCGCCATAGGCTTAGATCGTGAAAACAGGGCCCAATAGCTTTAAAGAAACACAGTAGAAAATTTGAACAGTAAACTTTACTTTAGGTTGTATTCATTGTTAGAAAGAACCCTGAATAAAAACACTAGTAAAATGGACAAAATGTGTTACTTGAGCCAAGAAAAAGTAAGGTGACATAAACAAATGATTTAAAATACTCTAACTGCAGTGATACTTTGTGTTGCACATGTACGAATACACTGAAACAGATGCAGTCCATCTGTGATTGGCTACTAGAGCCTGAACAATGAATAAAATACTGTTAACACCAGTTGGAAAAAGGACTATTACTATAGAAAAAAACACCTAACACAAACATTGCTAGAAAGACTGGTCATATCAGGTTGAATGCAGCATTTGTCAGCTGTAAAAGAAGTCTGGCAGCCGGCGCTTCAATATGTGTTTTCAATGATGATACAACAAACAGCTGTGAGCTCAAACTGCAGCCGCACAAGTGAAAATGACAGGAAACTGATTAAATGTATAAAAAGGGACGGTGTGAACAATCATGTTACACGTGGAGTAGACACAAAGCAGCCCTCCAAACAATCAGAGCACATACTGCTCACTCTGCAGGGCTCCATATTTGTATTTCACGTGGCCAGGTGACTTCAAACGCTTCATGTTGGCTCAACAAGGCAGAGATGAAATCTGTTGACAGAACACAAGATTTGCTGATGAAAGCAACAATACAACAACTTCTTTCACTCCACTCATCTGAAACAATGATGCAGAGGGAGTAGATGAAATGAGAGGGAGAAAGTAAGAAGCAACAAGACAAGGGGGAAAAGAGAAGCAGGGTCAAGAGACTAATCTGAGCAAGAAGACGAGTCTCTGGGCTGCACCTTGTCTCCGTGGTAATTCTATCATTTGAGTAATATACACCAGCACTGAGAGCTGGCGGCTACAGTAAAGTAAAGATATTATTATACATTAGTAAAGGCACAGATAGGGGTTTTGCAATGCAAAAGTAATTCTCACAGTTTGAGGTCTGTTGAATAAAGCCCAACGTGACATTGTGGCGGAGCCTCAGAGGTGACATCATGGGTTTGGACTGTGATTCACAGCAGGCCATTAGAGGAAGAGGAAGTACAAGTCGTTCTGCGCAGGCTGTAAATCTAACCGTGTGGGGGAGACTGAAATCCAAAGGGGTGCTGAATAACTCAGACTTTACGTTTTACTGGGTTTTTTCTCTGTGCGCTGACCTGTGAACTAACCGTGGTTGTCATCAAGGACAATCATGTTTAAGGTTTACAAAGAGAAAAGGGATTAACAGAGTAAAGTACAAACAAATAGCAGAATAAATATGCAACAGTATAGATGTTATGTAAGTTTGTATAGTTTGCACTCAATACAGAGAGAACCTCAGAATCTATTATGTAAAGCGAGTACATGTTGTCCGTGACATGAATAAACTTGGCTTAACTTTGGGCGTAACTAATGCAAAGAGTTTCCATTTAATTCCACCACCAACAACTAAACAGTTATACATAAAGCACATTTATTACAAATGGAAGCAATTAAATGTTCTCAAGATAAACATCAATTCAGATACAAACATAATTTAGGAACAAAGCTAATGATAGGAAATGGCATTTAAAAACTGATTAAACAACAGTGAATAACTAACATTAAAAACGCTCTGTGACAACAGGTACGCTGCCTAGTTATGGCTGCTACGCTGTGATTGGACAATCATTGTTTGGGGAGGGGTTTAGTGGATTGGTCAAATTAACCAACAGTGAATGTTTGATCATATTGAATCATTACCCTCAATAGTCTGGGGCTTGTGAACAAAATACAGCATCTCCATAGATGTATAGTACCTGGAACGGATGTTTCCAGGATCGATTAATGTCTTGATGCTCAGGTAGAGAGTATATCCAAAGGTAAGGCCGACCTACATATAATCATCATCTCTTCCTGCCACAGAGTGGCTGATATACGGTAAACACCTCACCAACCCACCCATACCTTGAAGCATCAAATCCATCTGTCTTCATCTGCGCATTGGGGTAACGATCCTGCAGTCCCCACTCAGCTTTGTTCAATCCTCAGGTCTCTCTGACTTCTAAGGTTTTTCTGTGATTAACAAACCGCTGTTTCACTTCAAATCATGTCCCTCTGCAGGTGGGACGTCTGGTCACTGCTGTGGATTTCTAATCAGATTAAAACCGAATTTTATTTATTTGAAAAGAAAAAATCTTGTGATTACTGATTTAGAGACTGAATTATACTCTTAACCATGTTTATTTCTTTTATTTCTGATTTCTTTCTTTTTGATGACTCTCTGGGGTTCAAGATAGATAGATAGATAGATAGATAGATAGATAGATAGATAGATAGATAGATAGATAGATAGATAGATAGATAGATAGATAGATAGATAGATATACTAGTAAGTCTTGGTTAGTTGCAGAATGCGCTTAGCCTCCGTGAACCTTACCAGTATTGGCATTTGTCAAAGAACATGGCCAACATAAAAAAACATGACAAAAAAATCTTAATAGATGTTTATTGATCACAACATTTACTTGTAAAAGCCAAACTGGAAAACCAGTATTGTGCCACTTGTGATTATAGTCATGTTTCTGTGAAAATCACTTGTCATCAAATCTAACAACCAAAGCTCGACTTTGATGCCCTACAGGAGGATCCAATAAAAAGCAGCAAAGAACCAACAACACAAACTAGTGACTCAGTCTGAACAATAAAATGCCTTCACAGACGTGATAAGTAGGGCAGAGCTGTTGTGTTGGATGGCATCTGAAGAGTTTCTGTAAGGTTGTCTTGGGGTATTTATGTAGCGTTCACGTGGCAAAGCGCTGTAAGCTTCTGGATCGCTCATTTTCTCCTCCACTGGATGATTTTATTTGTATATTTTTGTATAGCATAATTGTATTGTCACGTGTACACAGAGCAGCCATTAACCCTGTTGTCCTTCTTGGAAATATGAATCCATGTCTACGCTGACATTTTCAGACATAGACAGTGGCTCTTTTAAAATTTACCTCAGGATGAATAAAGTATCTATCTATCTATCTATCTATCTATCTATCTTATGGCAAACGGAGACGGTTAGAAAAATTGAAATCTTACACTATTGAAGACATATTGCATTACTTAATAATCAAGCTATAGGCCCATGTATGTAGAGAAAATAACATCTCAACTTCTTTGCAGTTTTACCCAAGTGTTAAATCAAGAACAGTTAAAACAGCTGGTAAGAAGCTTAGTTTTGTTGTTTTGAAAATTTTAAAATCCTCTGAGACAAATTACAAACCCCAAATCAGTTTTTTATGCCAAAAGGGGTGTTTTTGAACTCTCAAAAAGTCAAGCTCTAGCTCTGTTGTGCCAGAATTAGCTTCAAGCTATTTACATTTGAAGTCGCTTGGCAGACCGTAATCAAAAAACATAACCACAATGACATGACCCATAAAAAAAAAGTGCAGCAGTGCATTTTGTTCCCAATACAAACAAGAACGACACTCGTAGAGCGCAAAACTCCGCCACACCATGCCCTATCTCAGTGTTACAGAGGTGAAAAAATAATTTGCGTCCACTCCATGCTTTAGGTTTGCTCCTCGATTCTTGGCCCATGCTACACCCTTTCAACAAGGTTCATGAAAATAGGGCCAGTAGTAAATGTAAATGTGCTGTATTTATATAGCGCTTTTCCAGTCTTAACAACTGCTCAAAGCGCTTTTACATCTACAGGAAACATTCACCATTCACACACATTCATACACTGTGGCCGGGGCTGCCGTACAAGGTGCCACCTGCTCATCAGATAAACATTCATACACATTCACACTCCGATGCGCAGCACCGGGGGCAACTCGGGGTTCAGTGTCTTGCCCAAGGACACTTCGACAATGACTGCAGGGATCGAACCACCAACCTTCCAATTGGCAGGCAACCGCTCTACCACTGAGCCACAGCCGCACAGTGTTTCCGCAATTGGAGAGGGAGAGGGAGAGATGGAGAAAAGTTTTTCCTAAAACCCTGATTAGGTTGTGTAAGTGTTCCCATTGTCATGTCCACTCCGTTTATTTGTATTCAGGGTTTGCAGCGAAGGTACATTATGAGGTCTGAAACAGAATAACAATAGAGCTCCAATGCTTGTTGCTAAGGAGGCGACACAGCATCATATAAACGTGTGTGTGTGTGTGTGTGTGTGTGTGTGTGTGTGTGTGTGTGTGTGTGTGTGTGTGTGTGTGTGTGTGTGTGTGTGTGTGTGTGTGTGTGTGTGTGTGTGTGTGTGTGTGTGTGTGTGTGTGTGTGTGTGTGTGTGTGTGACAACTTGTTGTTACAGAGGGTGTTGAATCCATGCGCACACATACACACCACTGGGTTTTGCTTATTGCCGTACCTAAGGTTTACAACCTTGTTAACAGCGTGGCGGAAAATAGCAGCTAAATATCTGCGGCTGAGCGATAAACTGACCTCTCAGCTCGTGACAGCAGGACCTCCAACTTCACAAACTTCTTTTATAGACCTGGCCCACATACAATACATAAAATAAAACTAATCTTTATGGTGCACGTGTTGCCTTTCATAATCACAGATTGATTTGGTATGCATCCGTTGAATTCAGCAACAATTCCCACTGCATTAGAGACTTGTTTGTTGATCGATTTTTGCATCCCGAGCATCCTTTTCAAGGGCAAACACTAATTCTGTTTTCATGTTTTCACTCTGTCTTTTATATCCGATTCTTCTATTGGGTCAGCTTTACAGTTCACTAGATGGCCTTATAAAGTATTCCTTTGTCTCTGTGTCCTCTCTGATCTAGATGTCCACGCTGGAGCAGGAAGGGGAGGAGGTGGTGGGACAGGCTCGATGTCCCTTTGAGTCCCGCCAGTCCAACGTTGGCCTTTTTGCAGGTGAGTAAGGCCAGTGGCTGGAGAACGCATGTGTCAAACTCGAGGTCCACGGGTCAAATGCAGCCCCTTTTGATCTGGCCCGAATATCAACTTAGGTTCACAATACATTTTGGCCATCCTACTTGTGTGCCAAACCAAAAAGACGGGAACACAGTTTTCAGACTGCAATCAATCAACACTCAAAACAGAATTTAGCTGACTGGCCGACTTTGAAACCGAGTAAATCCATCAGATCCAGAGAGTTCACGTATTCAAGCCTGTGGTACATTTTTAAAACATAATCAGAATGATTGTTATAGCTTGATTTGCTGCATTCTGTGATAGCTGATAAGCTTTGTTCCTGACTTTTTGTAGGGCCTTACGTCAACCAAACTTTAAGTGAGAAAGTTATATGAGACACGCATTAATACACTGGAAGATATTTTACTTTTTAGAATAAATAAAATCATGTTCATAAACTCTACATGTCTGGCCATTGATGTGATCCTCATTTTCCAGTGTGGCCCTTAGAAATGGAGTTTGACACCCCTGCTGTAAGATTGCCCTGTCATTGAAATGTCACAGGTGAACTCTCATAGCTGCTAATCTGTGCCATCAGTCCTTTCAAAGTCATAAAGAGGCTGAGAGTAATTTGCCTTATATTGTGATTTTTGTTTTTTTATTAAACTGCTGTTAGCTGAGGTAATATGAAGTTCTCACTGGTAAAACAATCGATATACCTGACTGTGAGGACATTTGCTCATTGAGGCAATCAATGCTGCAAACTTTCATACTTAAAAGTGTTAAATGTATAAATGTTAATTAGGATATTTATTAAATTCTGTTTTAAAGACCATACCAGGGTTTGCAAGGTTTGCTCATTAAATACAAATGTACACCTATCTATCTAATATGATGATATGATAAATGATTTTTACATGCTTGTTCCAGATAGCTTTTTGCTTCACTTTATTTTTGCATGGTATGAAAGTCAATCGGCAGACTTTCAAAACGTCAGTGAACATCAAGTCTGCATCAATTTTTGTCATTCTAACGTTATGTGGCAAAGTCCAACATTGCCTCATAATGGAACTTTGACCAGGGTTAATGCAGGCTTGATGTTCACTGTCACAGAATGCATTACTGAAGCAAGTTTCAAGACTATTGATTTTCATATTGCACAGAAACCAATGGTTGCCTGGGTCTTTCTAAAACACATCAGCATGGTTCGCAAAATAGATGGCTTAAACATGTACATGTAGTTGAGTTTGCCCCCATCTCAGACGTGTGGAAAATTGCATCCGAGAATATAGAAAATATAATGCTAGACTAAACTACATAGTAACTACTACATCATTCCAAGTCTGTTTGAAGGAATGTAATTCAGTTTAAGTGCACAACTCATCACAGGGTGTATTGGGAATTTGCCCCTTGATGGATTCGGATTTGTGGTCAGATTCTCTGTACTAATCATAGCAGAGAGAAGCTGATACTTTGGGAACGTGTAGGGGTCAAGTTCATCGGAGAGTGAAGAAAGAGCCAGACCTGCACTTAATCCTGCCAGGTTTCCACTGACATTTATGCAAAGTTCACACAGGGTGTTATTAAAAGTGGCACATTCTCCTGCATGTATTATCCTCTACCTCTTCTTAAAGGGCAATAAAAGTCCCCTGTGATCAAAAAGACAACTTGACAACTCAAATAAATAACCCACAGTCTTTCATCTCTGACAACGTATCTCAATTGCTTTGATTTCCTCTTTTTCTTAGGTGGTTATTTCTACTCGGCCACCATGACAGACTTCCTGGCGAGCGATGCCGTGATTTACAGAAGTCTGGGAGAAAGTAGCCTTGTTCTGCGTACCGTCAAGTATGACTCCAAATGGCTACGAGGTGAGCACCCTGCATGTTGAAGTGTAATATTTAGCACATTAACGTACAGCTGTATGTTATTGGTGTTGAGTTGAGGAAATGGAAGACATGTCAACAACTAAGCCTACATCTACATTGCTACGTTTTGGTTAAAAAAACTGATTGCCATTGTTTCGCCGCCTGATTGGGTCATGGCATCTTGTCCTCTGAGACTAAGCTGCGAACGTTACCATGTCAACTGCCAGCCCCGGGCGGAGTATACATCCTCCCGTATACCCCGGCACGTGCACGCCCAGGATACGAGACTGCGGTTTGGCCGTGTTAGTTTAAACAAAGATTAGTTCTCCATCTGGAGCTAAAAGCATTTTTATGTGCACGGAGATCGCTTTTGGCTCAAAACTCTGCTAAAAACAAAATGTAGCCTAAAGTTGGGTTCTGATAGCAGAGGCTGGTTCCCTTTCGAATCAGATTCCAAGTCTGCAAAATACCAAAGCTGAGAGGATAACAAATCTCTTTTTAATCCCTCTGTCCCTTTTCTGTAGTAAACATCCAGGTAGTAGGCCTCTCATGTCTAGCCGGCGCTCGTTGTTACGGATTATGTCAGCTGTAACTGATTAACATTAATACCACAAATAACTTGGCTTGTCTAGTCTGTTTGTTTGTTTTCTGCAAGCTGGTGTCTGTGCTCGGCCAACGATGCATCGCTCTCCAACGCCACTGTGAAACAATCGGATCACTTTCAGTCGTCACAATCTCCCAGTAAAAGTTTCCTGTGAGGCTGTACCTAAGGATTACTTTCATTATCTAGTAATTGGCCATGTAATTGACTATGTTCTTGACTAATCGATTGTCACCACAGGAGAGTTACCTTCCTGGTCGTCATTTAAAGGAGCGTGTGGTGTTGTAAAACGGGCGTCCACATCCTGAGGAATTGTTGTGTTGTTTATTTCAGTATGTATTTTATTTCCCCAAATGTGAAGGCATTAATAATGTCTATTGTCTATAATGTGAAGCCACGGGAGATTATTGCTTCCAGCAGACCTAAAATAAGCCTTCAGGCAATGGAACTAGGAAATGTCAATCAATTAATAGTTTCAGTAGGCTACACCTGTTATTATACTCTGTGTGATATATATATTAACTGCGTATACAGTATAACGGTGTATAATCAAGATTTCATGTCTTAATTACACTTAGAACTGTAACTGTTCTTAACCCAAAAAAGCTGATTACCGTTAAGTCCTTAGTGACTCAGAAAGGAACGATTTGAACGGATTCTGATTCAATACTATATTCAGATTCTATTAATGCTGTTGAACTTCAGCCTTGTAAATAACTGCATTTCTGACTGGAGCTTAGTTTTTTTTTTATCGGCACTGATCAAGGACCAGCTCTGCTATTTCAATACATTGAACGTTATCTCTGTGATTGTGAGTGTGATTCTCTGTATCTTTCTGTCCTTATATCCAGATTTGCCATTTTCCAAATTGAGCATTTGTGTTTACCAGCTCCCCTCCCAGCCTGCTCACAATGCAAATGTCATGATGGAAATTAAGACTTCACAGCCACCGTGTCTGACACACACTTCTCTTTTCTGTCTTCCAAAGAGCCCCATTTCCTCCACGCTATTGAGTACGGGAACTATGTGTACTTCTTCTTCAGCGAGATCGCAGTGGAGTACACCACTCTAGGCAAGGTGAGGAACTCATTTCAGTCAGAATTTTGGTTTGTGGTGTCTGTACTTTTGTCTCGAGTGGAATGAAGTCAAACAACATCTCTTGCCATGCACACCACAATGGTTTGTAACGTCTGCTCGATATTCCATGTTGGCAAACAAGCTTTATGAATGAGAGTTGTCACCTGTATGGGATCCTCCCCTCCTGCTGTCCCCCTCAGGTGGTTTTCTCCAGAGTCGCACGTGTTTGTAAGAATGACAATGGCGGATCGCCGAGGGTGCTGGAACGTTACTGGACTTCGTTCCTCAAAGCGCGGTTGAACTGCTCCGTTCCGGGCGACTCCTTTTTCTACTTTGATGTCCTGCAGTCGCTGACAAACGTGTTGCAGGTCAACCACCGGCCGGCCGTGCTCGGCGTCTTCACCACACAGGCGAACAGGTTGGGATCAATGTACCTTCAGTGTCAGCTGTGGTTTGTCTGGCCTATGTATTTAATTTGCACAGTATTGTGTTCAAACTAAAACAAGTTCAGTTCTTTAAGAAAGAAAATTGCATGAACAAATTGTCCTGTCCTCCAATACCATATACAGCAGCTATCTGATGAAAAATTATTTATAGAAAGTTCTGGTTTCTCTCTCTGGGCTTTTTATACAGCTTTTTTTAACCCAAGGCTGTGCTTACCTCAGGGCTATAATGTACAATTGACTCTGCACTTCTACTAGCCCTAGGTTAAGTTTGAACATGTACGGTGGCTTGCATAAGTTAACACACCCATGTTGAAGTTGACTAAAAAGAGGAATGAAACACATCTTTTGGAAATTGAGTAATGCCATAATTAAAATAATTAGGAAAAAAAACAACCTTTAAAGACCCCAATTTTCTTTGTAAATGACTGTTGTATCATAAATAAATAAATGTTCTTCCTACATTAGAGGGGGGGGCATAAGTAGACACACCCCTATGTTAAATTCCCTTGGCATTTGGAATTAAAATAATGAATGAATGAATGAATTAATTAATTGATTGATTAATTAATTAATTAAATAATTTATATTGGCCGGATTTCAACTGTAAACGTTAAGCTAAAGTTTAGTCATTTTTCAGGGGATTACCCCCCCCCAAACTCAGGGCTGACCATGCTCCAGAGCAGGGCCATCAAGCTATGAGCTAAAGTCCGGGTAAATGTGGTTAATTTACTTCCCTTAACCAGGTTACAAGGGCTTTACAAACAATGAAACCAGTTAAGGCAAATGGTAGAAGAGAAGGCAAGACGAAATAATCACAAGAAAAATAAAGTAGTATTTTCATGAACAGTGCATGTGTCTAACCATCAGTATAAGCTGAGCTCTCCTTATTAAAGACAAAGGTTGTGCCAGACTTGGACGAGGTGCTGAATTCCATCCCTTTGTCTCGCTCGTCTAATCTCGTCTTCCCTTGTGGTCCCTTCAACAGCATCACCGGCTCAGCGGTCTGTGCGTTCTACATGGACGACATAGAGAAGGCCTTCAGTGGCAAATTCAAAGAGCAGAGGAACAGTGAGACAGCGTGGACACCTGTTCCGGAGGAACAAGTCCCCAAACCAAGGTAAGACACACATCTTTAAATAACAAACTGTCACTTTCCAAGAACATGTTTTTCTGCATTTCACAATGGAGGGTTTTGCAGCTGCTGTTATTGTTCTGCACAGACCTCTCTGAACAAAAGAAGAAGCAGTCACAGAAGACATCTGTTTTCCCCTCCTGCTCATCCCCAAAACCAAACAGCTGCCAGCGTTTTTTACGTCTGTATGTTATGGAACTGAATTCACTCCTGATGGGGTTTGTTTTTTGTCTTTGCTGCTGTGTACAGGCCGGGATGCTGTGCCGGGGAGGGCTCAGCGGCTGCCTACAAGTCGTCCACCAACTTCCCCGACGAAACCCTGACTTTCATCAAGTCTTACCCGCTCATGGACGAGTCCGTCCCCTCGGTCAACAACAGGCCCTACTTCACCCGGACCACCAGCAGGTATGAGATGTGTTTAAAAGGCACATTGTAGGTTACCTGCAGTCATTTTATCACCAGTGTTGGGTACGCAGTAATACAGTATAACGCATTACTAACAAAATAACGGTATATTATACCTGTTACAGTCTCAGTAACGCGAGTTACAACGCAAAATGTAGTGGCGTTTTTGTTTTTTTCTTTGTTTTTTAAGAATTTACCAACACAACAAATATTTTGGCACAAAAAAAAAGTCTGTTATTTCTTGTTGCTGTATTTGATGGTTGAGATGACTGCAGAGACAACTACATTTGGAACATGGACATTAATTTCAGGACATATTTGTTGAAGCAAGCTGTCCCGTCACTGTTCCTATGGTCAGAACCAGAACCAGACAAGGTACGGACAACATCTGTTTCCTGTCAGTGCCGACAGCGATGTGCTCGAGCAACTAACAGATAACGTGTCGGGAGTTAATGCTTAGTCTTGCTACAAGTAATATCATTACATATTATCAGCGGTGGAAAGTAACTATACCGTTGGCTACTTTGATTCAATTGTAAGGTGCATTTAATTAGGTAGTTGTGTAATGTAAAGCATTAAAATTCAGAGACAGGGAAAAAAAATATAGAAAAAAAAACTCTGAAAGAAAAGACGTGAGGGAGGGAGACAAAAACAGACGCAGAAACAGACACAAGACAAGGGACCAAACACCTGTGCAAGTTAGAGGACCTCACAGATTCAGCGATGCACTGCCACGTGTGCGGAGTCTTTCCCGGGGCTCCATTAATGCACGCTGTGGAGAGTTCCACATACACAACATCCAAATAGGAAAGGGCCCATGTGTGCACAGACTGATCGTGGGGCTGTTTCCAACAGGTTGCAATCATTTTCTTTGCAGCTGTAAGTCCAGCAAATACAGCACGTTTCTGAGTTCCAGAGAGCTGAAAGGCTGACGGGTAATTCAGAATCAAGACATTCACAGTAACAGGCATGGTAACATTAAACAAGGCGGAAATTTTGGATGCAATATTGTTCCAGAACCGACTAACCGGAGAGCACTCCCATATCATGTGAAGATATGTGCCTTGTGCTTTTATTGTCCAAAAAGTGCACAAAGGCCTGAAAATTATTTTCATGTGGTGCATTTTCACAGGGATGAGATATGTCATATAAATGAAATTGCTAAGATGTTGCTTGCTAAAAATGTCTTTTAGACAATGAAGCCCCCTCTGTTCCCTTTGTTGGGCTGTTACCAGCCTCCCACCAATCAGGAGTGCTGCATTTCATAAAGGGGAAAATGTGTGCCAGTTACAAGCTATACGGCAGCATGTTTCAGCCAATCTCCATGTCTTGATAAGATAAAGGGGCCTAAGCGTAGCTGGCACTATTCGTTAGAAACATTGGCAAAAAGATCGTCATGGAGTGACCAAGGCTCTGCAGTGGCACCTTCTAAGTTACGCCAGCAAACAGACACATCTGTTCTAAACCAAGTCAGTAGGGGCTTCAACACGAGTGACCACCATCCTCTTTCCTTCTCTGTAGAAGAGAGGGTCAATGCCTAAATATTTAACCTACTTAACAATGGGGATATCGGCAGAGATGGTTGAATTACGGGCAGAATCATTTGAAATAAATGTGTGCAGACTTTGACCAGTTAATTTTAAAACGCCCATATTCTGCTCATTTTCAGGTTCATAATTTTATTTTCAGGTTGTACCAGAATAGGTTTACATG
>NC_045738.1:19217331-19217444 GCF_008692095.1 Etheostoma spectabile | reverse complement strand
CAAAAAACACCATATTTTTGTTGTACCGCATATTGCTGCAGATCCTCTTTTCACCGTGTGTTTAGTTCTCTGTTTTAGCTACAGAGTGAGACATCACACTTCTATACTATCTT
>NC_045738.1:19217173-19217321 GCF_008692095.1 Etheostoma spectabile | reverse complement strand
CGCACATGCGCAGTAGCTAGGTAAGATCACATCAGCTAGATAACTCCAACTTTGGTCAGTACAAGGCAGGATTACCTGGGAGACTTCTTCTAAACGAGGGCCACTTGTGGGATACCTGCAGAACAGGGACATGGAAGTAGTTCTTTTG
>NC_045738.1:19189486-19217163 GCF_008692095.1 Etheostoma spectabile | reverse complement strand
GTGAACTAGTGTGTGTTGTAGCAGTGTTTTGCCATTGAAAACAACCCAGCATTCTAAAGCTAGCATGCTAGCTCCTAATAAATATAAATCTATTGGCTAAACGGCCTGTGTCTCCTGTAATAATGCAATGTCAACATTTCTCTTTTTAGTAAGCCAAACCAAAAATGAAAGATCACCCATTATCAAAAAAAGCTGCGTTCTAAATGAAAGTATATGTGGAAATTGCTACGGTCTTTCATTTAGTTAAATCCTAACAATAGTGCATCCAAAGCTATGTCCCTCATTACACAAAACATGTAAAACACAGAACAACATACAAGACATTGACACAAAAAATAAATGGGTAATATTTCTATAGTCAAACAGCACGGGAAGAATCCACTAAGAGGACTCCAGAATCTCCCCCCACATCCACACAAATCAAGTTCTGAGTTTATTCCTTATTAAAAATGACTCGCATATGGTGAAAATTAATCTGTAGCAATTTGGATGAATGGTTTAATCAGGCATGCGCATAATGAAGTTAATTATGAGTTCTGTATTTATTAAATATATAGGGTTACATCTAACAATTGTTTTAATCAATTAGCCAACAATAATTTTCTTGATTAATAGATAATTTTGTCTATTCAACTTGAGAATGTCTTTTACAAATGCTTGCCAGTTTCCAAAGCCCGAGGTGTTGTTTGAAATCTCTTGTTTTGTCCGAACCCCCAAAGATATTCAATTTACTATGACACAAAAAAGAGAAAAGCAGAGAAATAAAGAGGGGGGGAAAAAACAGGATCTCTTCGTTAATGGTTACTATGTGGGTATTATTTTCTATAGCAACATAATTTACTGGCAGTGTTTCCACGCTCGAGGCTGTGATTGGTATCGATGAGTGAGCTCAGGTGGAACACACAACCCTGTTCCTCATTAAAACCCATCGGATGTATTCAACGCTCGATCTCAGCCCACGTCCAAGACGAGCCGCACAGAGAGGAGTCTTCCTTGGGCACCGACGTGTGTGTGTGTGTGTGTGTGTGTGTGTGTGTGTGTGTGTGTGTGTGTGTTGTGTGTGTGTGTGTGTGTGTGTGTGGGTGTGTGTGTGGTGTTGGTGTTGTGTGGTGTGTGTGTGGTTGTGTTGTGTTTGTGTGTGGTTGTGTGTGTGTTGTGTTGTGTTGTGTGTGTGTGTGTGTGTGTTTGTGTGTGTGTGTTTGTGTGTGTGTGTGTGTGTGTGTGTGTGTGTGTGTGTGTGTGTGTGTGTGTGTGTCACAGATCTTTCAGACCGTACCGCATAAACTTCATGGAGGACATGGCTGTACACGCAGCAGATACATGTCACAGATTCAGACACACACGGTATACATGAGCATCCTCCATGCCTCCTGAAGCAGAGCCAGGCTGACAGCCAGCCAGACACTGCACTGGCTCCACACAGGGGAAACGTGCGCCGCCTCACATCTGCCGCCAAAAACATCACATCTGCCTCGCCTCTCCCCAGAGAGGAGCTAGATAAATGAAATCTAACCAGAAGTACATCATACAGTCATTGCGGGGACGTGCCAGTCAAGTCCATGTGGGTAAACACACCAGCCTCCGTGGGTCCATCTGGGAGGGTGAGAGTGTCCTTTACAGAAGCATCTAGAAGGGATGAGATGCCAAGAAAAATACTGGGGTTAGAAGAGGAAGTTTGTTGTTTGGGAAAGTGCGGGCAGAGGAAATTAATGAGTATAGTGCATCCCTCTGTCAACAACCACTGGACTCAGGTGCCCTTCAGCACGGCTCTTAATCCTCAGCTGCTCCAGCGCAGCCAGCAGCTGACCAATGTGGGGACACTGGGCAGCTCCCAGGTGTGACTGTGTGGAGCTGGATCAATATGAAGCAGGGTGGGGCTCCAAACAAAGGAACAGTGCGCTGGACTTCCTCATAAATATGAACGAAAGACAGAAAACTGGGACTCGAAAAAAGACTGCGGCGTGTTGAGGAAAGTGTCTAAACAACAGGGATGACGAATCAATTGAACGGCTGTGGGCGGAAGGATAGATCGGTAGATGAATTAATAGGATGAAGGGATTAAAGGATGTAGGCGACGAAGGAAGGGAATGGTGGGTTGGTAGATGAAGTGATTGATTGCACGCTGATGCTTTATACAATAAGCTCAGTATTCGCCCACCGTTTGTTTTGTTTACCATGGGAAATCGACTGACAAAACAAAACATCAAAGATGCTAACCAGCACATTTAGCTCTGTCAGCCCGCTCCAACTTGCTTCTGCTTGAAGGAAGTGACAGCTTCAATTTCAATAGAAGATCTGCACTGAAGATGGCTTACTACTCAGTGTGTTTATTGTGCTCTCTCCACCAATATATTAATACTTGGTTGCATTCATAATAGTCTTCTTTTCTTTTCTTTTTTTATTGTACAGATTCAAGTTGACCCAGATAGCAGTGGACACGTCTGCTGGGCCGTATAAGAACTACACCGTGGTTTTTCTGGGCTCAGACAACGGCCATGTGCTGAAGATCCTGGCCAGCACCGAGGGAGCCAACGCATCCTTCAGCACCCAACTCCTGGAGGACATCGACGTCTACAACCCTAACAAGTCAGACAACCTGTACTTATCTATATGTTGATGTTTTTGTGTGTTGATTCTGTTTTAAGCCTTCCATGTTTTTCCTTAATTATTTTTCCTCTTATTCACTTTTTTTGTCTTTTTACTTTACTTATTATCTTTCTTTTCCCACTTTTTCCTCTGTTCTTTAATCTCTTCTCTCTTGTTCTTTCTCCTCCTCTGAGTTCTGCCTTGATCTGTCCTGCCCACCCACTCTTTGGTCTATTGTAACACTTTGCATCACCCTTTACAGCTAGAGGGAATGCTTTTTTCTGTCTTTTGTATTATTTTTTTTAACTGCACAGCTTAAACTGTGTATCTGCATTGAGCTTGATTCACAGTTGGCTTTCTGATTAATTTTCAGACTGTGTCAGTCGTTTGCAATGCTGATTTAAAAATGAAGAAAAAAAATCTGAAATGTCTGATGAAGATAGTTGGTGTTTTTCTGTGTTCCCAGATGCAACGTGCGTGGAGAGGACCGGAGGGTGCTGGGTCTGGAGTTGGATCGAGATCATCATGCGTTGTTTGTGGCGTTCTCCGGCTGTGTGATCCGAGTGCCGCTGAGCCGCTGCTCTGACTACAGCACCTGCAAGAAGTGAGTCACCTGTCGAGCACAGCTTTAGCTCTGCCACAGTGAGGGGTTGTATATCCTTGTGCTGAAACAATTAGTTGACTAATCAATTAGTTGAACACCCCTGAGTCTGCCAGGAAACATCGAATTGCCCCCTTCAGGTGTGAGTCAGTGGGAAGAGTTGAAGTGTCTTTTTATGAACTTTTTGAAGTGTTCAGGATGAACTAGTCTATATCTATGACGTTCCACTTCTGGGATTGCTCCGGTGCAAGCGGAAATTCCACTAGATTTCTGTGTCTGCCGGATGTCTGTTTCATTCCGCTGTCTTTGTGTCGTTTTAAACTCTGGTGGATTTATGAGGCTTCTCAGATGTCTGCAGGGTAAATCCAGACAGCTAGCTAGACTATCTCTCCAATCTGAGTTTTCTGTTGCACGACAAAAGCAACCTTTGAACGTACACAAAACCAGTTCATTCCAGAGGCTGTTTTGCAGTGGTACCGGGCTTCGTGTGGCGCTAAGCACCGCCCATGACGATTTGTGATTGGTTTAAAGAAATGCCAATATACCAGAGCACGTTTTTCTTCCATCCCGGAATGCTATGTGGACTGCAGTGACCACAGTAATGATGTGGATTGTACCAGACTGTTGTGAAAAGAGTAGCTGGGCCTTTAGGTGAAGCTCTCTATTTACCAACCGATTGGTCATGATGTTTGGCTTGTGACTGAGGAATGGATGGATGGATGGGCTCAGCTTTGGAGGTAACGCGAGGAACTCATGAACAAGTTCGAAGTAGAAGCGCTGCTTATTCGGATTGAAAGCAGTCACTTGTGGTGGCTTCTGAACAGGATGCCTCCAGGATGCTGGGGACCCCGGGGCAGAACCATAACACACTGGAGGTATTACACACACCATCTGGCCTGGGAATGTCTCGGCATCCCCCAGGAGGAGCTGGAGGACGTTTCTGTTACCTAACATAGACCCCGAAAACCGTCAGTTCCAAGGTTTTCAGAATTTAAGTTGGGTATTGTATTTTCTGACAATTTATAGATTAAGCAATGGAATCATGAATAGGTCAAATCTATCAATAAGATAATCTAAGTTACTGTCCTGAGCCAAGCAAATGTCAGTCTTTTATTTCAAGAAGAGTGAAAAGGAAGATTGAAAGTGGGCCAAAATTCCATCAAAAGCTGGAAATATTGATCAGATGGACTTAGTCCTATTCAGGGCCACAATTGGCACTAAATACTGCACGTGTCTTGCAATATTTATGTTTTGTGTAAATTTACTTTCAGGGGATCTGAGAACAAGTAGAAAAAAGTGTCTTTTGTGAAATGTTTACGTAGGCAGTCACTAAAACAAGTCAAAGATTTGCAGTCTGAAGACAGAGACCACACTGCTGCAGCCCAGAACTACTGCACAAATGCAGGGTTTCCTCGCTGTGTAACTGGAAGAAAAGAGCACTAACACTGCCAGGTGACTCAAGTAAAGGAGGATAAATTTCCTCTGCAGCTACCAATTTAAGAAATGTGTCCACTCCTGATGCTCTGTGAGGCTTTTGGACAAAAGCCTGTACTTAATAGCAGCATTATCTGCTTGGTCCATGGAGTTGGTTGGGCCCACTTTTCCCCCAAACTCTTGGTTATTAGTGGTGTTGGCAGGTAAGTGAGATTAAGATTAAACTGAGCAGCAGGGAAATACGGTGCGGCTGCCACGGAAGAAATGCTATGGTTATTGGTGGCAGGGTTGAACATTTGTATAAGCTGTTTCTGATCTGATTCCTGCTTGAGCTTCAATAAGAAGAAGCATTATGGGTGTGCAAATTTAAGGATATAGTTCTAAACAGTTTACCCATTTACAGCTAGAATGTTTGGACTCTGGAATTAAGTTGGTATAAGAGTAGTGTAGAGTTGTAAAAATTAAAATGGCAAACAATGCCTCAAATTAGCGGGTGCCTTCTTTGCACATGTAAAATGTTGCCTTTTTCTTTTGGTAGCTTTTTATTCAGTAATATTCACATTCATTTTTTACATATACACAAACTCCAAATCAGGTTAAACTGGAACAGCGAACACATTTACATGCACTGCGTAACCTAATTTCTGTAAATTAACATACACATGCAGCATGCCGGTAATCATAGTTCTTCCCTTAGACCAACCTTGTTTTGAAACCGTGGTTTACTTATTTCCTGTCTTGAGCCTGAACTTTTTCTTACAGCCCGAATGTGTCAGAATTTAGCAAATAGTCAAATGTTCAATGGTGGAAAGTAACTTATTATTATTATTATTATTATTATTATTATTATTATTATTATTATTATTATTATTATTAGACTTCTACTCCCCTACCCTAATCTGATTAACCGTGTTTCTCATATCATCATCAAATTATCGCCCCATAAACACAGTTGCCACAGGTCACTGTCTGTTGTAGATTCTGTAAATGGTACAAAGTAGAACCATGAAAGTGCTTCTGTCAAGAGGCTGACATTCCTTTTAGCACAAGTTTACGAGCGGAGGCTTCAAACGTACCTCTTTGTCTACAGCCTTTTGTTTTGTCAGGAGCTGTTTTAGCCCCAGTTAATGTACTTGCTCCCTAGCTTTGGGATCTATTTTTGGGGCTGTGAGGAATGTGGGCCCCATGTACTGTACCCCCCCCCCCCCCCCCCCCCCCCCCCCCCCCTTTCCCCCCACTCCTCTTTTCTCAACCCTGTCAACCCAGAGGAAGGATTTCTCCTCCATCAGGGAATACATACACCCCCATAGCATGCTAACCCCTCACTGCAAAGGCCTGGAGAAGCTCTCAACATCGTTTTGTCATAAATTGGATCCAGCTGATTGGCCGCGAGCCAATGCTAGTGGCTGCCTTGTTTTGTTTTTTTGAACGATGGGGAAGAGGAAAAGTAGGAATGAGGAGAAAATGGATATGGCCAGGCTTTCTTAAGCTCATGAATCGCCTACATCCCCAAATCCTTTCTAGAGACTAGAGCTACAGCACACCTCATCCTGGGATTAGGGGCCCCTTAAGCCTCATCAGCTCTGGCCAGGAGGTCAGGTTTCAGTCACCTTATCCTACTTTACCACACCAATGAATCTGTCTCCCATCCAGATGAGAATTACCCCATCTCTCTGTTTTCTGCCTCCATTTTCTCTCTGTCTCTGCATTTCTCTCACTCTTGGCTTGCTTTTTTCTCTCTCCCTCCCTCCATGTAGCCTGCATCGTCAGGTTTCTTTTTTTCACTCGAGGCCCTACTGCCAATATTAGGTTTCAGAAAATGCTCTGTTTTCAGAAGCGGCTAGGAACTGTAGGAAATGGAGGTTTTAATAAAGAAATACAATAAAAGGGCAACAGAGGCCCCAAACCCTTACAGTCTATAGATCCAGGGATTTTCATCTCCACTGGATATTCCCTTTTTTATAGGAACAGTTTCCACATAGTGACTGTTCTCTTTGTTGCAATGTATTCACATTCATAGAGCTCAGCAATTAACTTAGTGAAGAAAATGATCTAAGTGGTCATACAAAAGACGGACAAAATTATAAAAGATAAGATCCAAGTTGTAAGAAAACAGAATATTGCTTTTACAAAGAAACATATTGTATCATTAGTGAAAGACAAAAAAGGACATTTCTTTCCTGGAAAAACATTATTTATAAAACCTCAATAACAAATGCAGCACAACAGCAGTATTAAACCACGTATCTACTTCAATTAAAGACATTCATAGCCTTTAGTTGTTCACCAGCAGCATTATATTAGCTGAAACCCTCTCCACTAAGTCAGGACTGTGTTGTTCCTAGGGGGTTGGCTAAATGACAGCTGGAAGTTATGAGCCTCAGCCTCAGAAGCTGGATAAATCCCTTCTCCCCTCAGCAGCTAATGGATGTTCCTCACACACTGTGGCTGCGGGCGAACATACACACCTATCTCTTCGTCGTAGCATGACAGAATATGAGCAAGAAGGCAGAAAAGAAGTCTGAAGTTTTAAAGAGGGACGAGGGACACACACAAACCCGTCGAATATTAACTGCAAATATCAGAACAGCGTCAGACAAAGAAGAAATGACTTTCTCTCCCCGAAACCACAGCTGGACATGACTGGCTTTTTCTTTTCCCATAGTGCTTCAGTGTCGAGGCTCTTTCCTGTCATAACTGTCGAGGAATGTGGTGATGAAGAGGAGAAGAGAGGCGGTATGGGGAGAGGGATGCATATATACCTTATGGCTAGTGTATGAATAATTCATAAAAGCTGCACTATGCAGTGTCGCACATTGGCAGCCTCACACATTGGCAAGAGTCATTTTAAGACCCTGATATCCAGAGATCCTCTGTCAGTCTGTGACGCTGTGAGAGACAAAGTTTTGTTTTTTTCTGATGAGAAGAAAGTTTCTTAGTCCCTCTGAAGTTCAGATTTTCCAATTTGTTTTTCGTGCATGTTGAGGTGTCAATACTGGGATTTAGTTTGAATGAATACGGGCAAAATACAAGGGGGTGAAACCCAACAGGAACACCGGTCACTACAGTAGTTCAGGAGTAAAAGCCAGTTATGTGAAGCTCACAATGTTATCAGTTAGTCTGCATAGCTAGACTCATGTCCACACTTTGTTCTAGCTGTAGATAGGTCTGGCTGAACACATCATACTTCTGCACTAAGGGGAAAAAAAACTGAGTTGCTGTAAATTGCTTTAAACCAATCACAATTGTCTTGGGCAGCACTAAGGAGAATGTCATCTGAAAAAGGCAGCCTTGATACGTCCTGTGAGTCAGCCTAGTTTTCAGCTGACTCATGGACGTATCGACTCACTGGTCATTTTTTTCGGTGGTCATTTTAAAAGCCTTTGTCATTGTGGTTGTTGGGTAAACATCACATTAACTATCTTGTACCAGAACTTGTGAGCACTGCTGTCACTGCTGTGTCGGATGCACTTGTGACATGCATTTCTAAATTAGTTTTTAGTGTGCTAGCTGGTGAGCATACTTTTATTATTTGTCATTTTAAACAGAAACGTGCATGTGTTGGATTACTCTGCTGACTGTGTATGTGAGAACACTAACACAAACGAACATGTCTGCGTTTAGCTTGCCAGCTGTCGACAGCATAGCTCTTCTGCCATCCGTCATGGCGTTCATGATTAACGCGAGTAAGGCATGCAGTCACGTGCAAAGGGTCTATGTAGTTTCCTGTTCCTTTGCAGCAAATCAGTTACTTTGGAACAATGAAGCTATTCAGTCAATCACTCTGTTGACAATTATGGAGAAAATGTTTCTTTACCAAGATGCTCATCATCAGCAAATCCTCACCAGCACAATCCTAAAGACACCTTACCCGGTATTTTAAGAATTACAAAGCTGCTGTTGAGTTGAACAAACACCCGTTGACGGTGTCAATAACACACAAAAAAAGTTTAGGAGCTTCACGAAATCTGTATAAACTGCAGCATTGTTTGCATAATTATAGAGACGGTCCTTGTTTGTGGAAATGTCCAAAGGGACTTGCGTATGTTTACGCACTTGTCTTTTTGATGGCATGTGAATTGTGTTGTTGGGTTTTTCTTATTGTTTTTCTTGTCCTTTCCATGAAAACTGTTCTTGCATACATATAGTACATATGTGTGCAAAGGACGCAGACAAATGCATGCATTCACGCTGTGTCCCACGCCCAGCTGCAGGCGTAGGACAGGGAATCGTCTCTATATTGATTTCCCTCTGTTCTGTAAGAGTGACACACTAATGTGCTCTCAGTGGAATTTCTCTGTAATGTTTACAGACTGAGGGGGAAGATGGTGTGACTCCTGCACACTCTGTTAAGATGGCTGTAAATAATTTGACTGTGGCTATTTGAAAGAGGCCACGGGAGTCCTCATTAAAACTTGTTCCATGACTGCCGGTGAGGTTTTGGTTTGACAGGACGCTGCTCTCGGCACTAGCAATCTGGAGATGTTTCCTGGTTGTTTACTTTTTACCTCGGGTGGCATTTTTTAGTCGAGTATTATCTCTAAAGTGACTGTAGATTGGAGCAACATTATTACTATGGCGTTGCAACTGGGTGAAAACCACAGACCTGCAAAGAGCAAGTTGGACCTTCGCCAACTGTTTGCAAGCCATGATGTCTATCTCTTTCTCATGGGCGGGCCAAATTCTTCGGACGGGCAAAGCAGAGAAGGGGGAAGTAACCTTCCCCCTTATGACCTCAAAAGGAGCAAGATTCCAGATCGGCCCATTTGAGCTTTCGTTTTGTCATGGCAGAGCAGGATACCCAGGGCTCGGTTTACATCTATTGCCATTTCTTGCCACTGGGGGACCACAGGCAGGCTGGGGGAACTCCTATTAACGTTAAAAACCTCAAAGTGACATTTTCATGCCATGGGACCTTTTAAAACCGCAAAGTGAAACCAAACAAGAGGCGGAGCGACTGACGGCAGATCAGTGGAGGAGTTGAATCAACAGAAGTGGCGTGTGAGGATCACAGAGTGCAGTAAAAGACTGAATGTTGTGATTCCGCTGGGATTTTATACTGAAGGAAATGTGACTGATGGCTACTGATGGTGGATAATGCAGACTGCTTTAAATGGAGGAAGTAAACAGTTCCAGACAGCATATTACCCGCTTATTCACAAAACAGACAGACAGTACAGTAAGTAGGAGTGATTGACTTGTCTGCTGACTGCTAACATGAGACTGGAACAACACTGGCTGGTCAGTCAGAATAAGCTCATTCATGGCCAGTTAGTATGGCGTCACTGTGTGAACTGCAGTGATCTGCAGTGATCATGGCTTGTAAGCAAGTGGTTATGCACCACAAAAAGTCAACACACAAGATTGCAAACTGTCCAGTCTTTTAAAATCTTTATTAACACCACTCAACATAAAGGTCATAATGAAAAAACAATAAAGTTATTAAAAAAGCAACATAAGCTACTCTGTAGCTTGATCCCCTTTTACATATGTAAATCATGCATTTCAAACTCAGATCCCCTGCAGAAGCAACCAGTTCTGTGGAAAAGACCTCTTGTTGCAATGAACGCTATGGATTGGGAATAGATCTATTATCCATCCATTCATCTCCATCTGCTTATCCGGTATCAGATCGCGGGGGAGCAGCTCCAGCAGGGGACCCCAAACTTTCCTCTCCCAAGCCACATTAACCAGCTCCGACTGGGGGATCCCGAGGCGTGCTTGGGCCAGGGTGGAGATATACTCCCTCCACCTAGTCTTGGGTCTTCCTCGAGGCCTCCTCCCAGCTGGACGTACCTTACCAGATGCCCGAACCACCTCAGCTGGCTCCTTTAGACGCGAAAGAGCAGCGGCTCTACTCCGAGCTCCCCACGGATGACTGAGCTTCTCACTCTATCTCTAATGGAGACGCCGGCCCCCCTCCTGAGGAAAACCATTTTGTCCGCTTGTCCTTGTAAAAAAGGAGCTATAAACACTGTGAGACATTGCATTGGATAATTGTTGTGCAATTATCTATGTACTGTATTTGTCCCTATCAAATAAACAGAATTTATTTGGTTTGCTCAGTGGTTAGCACTAATGCCTCACAGCTTAAAGTTGGCACTGCAGAGTTTGATCCCCAGTTCTGTTGTGAGTTTGCATGTTCTCAGCCAGTTAGCAAGGTTTTCCTCCAGGTGCATTGGAGGTAACTAAGACTACAGTTCACAATTAGCCATCTGGTCAAAACTGGCACAGTTACAGAAATGTTGATTAATGTGCATTGTCCTAATAAATATATCTTAATAGATGTAATGGTTTATGCTGCAATAATGGCACTGTTGCTGTAGAGATGCTACAGTAAATGATAACTATTTGTGCATTTTTCACCTCACGTAATGACAATTAAACTGCATGATACTGCATTTACTTCTGTCTTTGCCTCACTTATGTTTTTGTAGTCACGTTTTTCACATGGAGCTACACATGAAGCTCTACCCTGTGTTAAGGCAGAGTTGAGGAAAGGGATGGGTGTTAGGCCGGTGGCGGTGTAGTGCCTCATCTCCCAGCAAACAGCTGCTGGGCTCGGTGTTCCACACACACGCTGCTCTCCGCAAATACTTCATCACTGACCGTCTCTCTCTCTCTGTCTGTGTCTCTGGTGCAGAAGCTGTCTGTCTTCACGGGACCCTTACTGCCTTTGGCTCAAATCTGGCAGCTGTGCCACAGTCTCACCTGGCTTCAAGTAAGTTACACACGCACGCACGCATGCATGCGCGCAAATTACACAATTAATACGTATTATTGGGGAGAGTGTACAAATGCCACAACCACCATTACAGCAGTCAATGCTGTCACATTTATTTATGTTATTGTGGTGAACTTTGAAGTATTGCTATTATAAAAACTTATATACTTATTGTGTAAAACATTGTCTGTCTGTTTTATTGTAATTTAATGTTGTGAAAAGAATCTTTAAATGAATGGCTATTGATTTTGATGTCAAACATTTCTTTAAATTGAAAAATTGTTATACATAATCCAAAGAACTTTGCTACAGTAGTGTCTGTAGCTCGTACAATTTACAGTAGTTTGCTTTAGCACAGTTATTGTTTAGAATTGTGGGGAAAATAACAAAGTTTTACTGCAGCGGTTTGTCATGCTCGTCTTTTAAAAAATAAAGTGCTCAGAGGAGCTGCTAAAACAACACACGGACAGCACAATATGTTTAGTGAGTTTTAAGGCTCTGTGGAAGGTAAAAAAGCCCAAATAAAGACAGAAATAGTATCTGACAGCTGACAGCTACAGACCCACTTTACAGAGTCACTGCTGCCAAAAGCTGTTTGCATTATACAAGGATAATTGTTGTAAGGGAATTTTGGATTAACTGATTTTTATGTGAAAGTGTCTAATATGGACAAGATGTAGGTCGAACATTTAAATTCAACTGAACTGCTGGTGGCATCACAAATCCAAATATATTTCAATCCCACAAAACTTTATTTTAAATTCTTGTATAGATTTGTCCAAAGACAACAGGTATGCCCGACATTTTGGTGAATATGTACAGTATAAAATAATACACAAGACATCTTTCCATTGATGGAATGGAGCAGAACTTAAACAACAATTTCATCTTTTGTAGTTTCAACTATAGAGTTGGAGCAAGAAGATATTGAAGGACTATATACATTTTATACTCAGACAGGATGGCATAAAACGTATAGTCACTTCATGAGAAATAAACGGAGGGAAACTGGATGTTAGGCACTTTATCATTGGGTACTACCTCCAATCCCAAACTGTAAATAAGCCCTTAACTGCAGAGGCCACAAAGCTGTCGGTGCACCGGGCTCCTTTTTAAAATGTTTGTCAATGTTGCTCTTCTGGTTCCAGTTTTATTGAAGAACACTTGTTTTAACATCACTGGTTGGGGTGTGGTCAGAAGGGCAGAATGCTTCAGGCTTTCAGCCCATTAACTGTGCAACAGCAATGTTCTGCCTGACGTGATTTTATTGTTGATTCCCCACTTTCAACATCGAGGTATCCAATCATGAACCACAGAGGGACAAAAGTGTGCAGATTTGCATTCTAATCAAACACTCCAGCAGGAGGTTTTGGCTGTTAATCCTTCTCTGGACATAGTTGTACTAATTAGTGAGTTCAGCCACCGTGGTGTTTGGCCAGTCTGAAAGCACATGGGTGGACGAAGCTATACAAAGACATAATTAGGCTTCTAACTCACAGTCACCGTAGACAGTTTTGTAACATAGTCAATCATGTGTTGCCTAGCGGCCGCAGAGCACTTCTTTTTCAAACCTCCTTGAGTGAGTTGTTTGACCGTGTGCACATCAACGGGGCCCGCACACAGCGCTGAAAATTGGACCAGCAGTTTCAACCTGACCTGAATATGTTGAGTGGCTGGCATGTATTTTAGGGTGGCTCAGTCCGTAGGGAGTTGGGTTGGGAACAGGAGGGTCGTTGGTTCAAGTCTCCGTACGAACCCAAGTACAGAGTGTGGATTGGGAGCAGGAGAGATGCCACTTCACTTCCTGGGCACTGCTAGGTACTCTTGAGCAAGTCACCATAACCCCCCCCAATCTCCATTTGTGCATAAATAGATCCTGAGCGTGTGTGTGTACTTCAGGCCTGTGTGTAGTCATTGCTAACAAAACTAAATGTAAATTGTAATTTCCCCACTTGGGATTATTAAACAATAAAAATTATAATTGAGTTATTTATTATGCATTTGACAATAATACCCAATACAATAATATGTTATTGAGTGTGGATCCAGCCCGGGATGTCAGAGGGAAGGCATGAAAACCTGGAGGAGACCGAAATCACAAGTCTTTATTTTTGCTGTTTAAAAGTGATGTCAATAAAAAAAAATACATTTAAAAATAAAAAACAAACATGTTTGACAGTTAAGGTGGCACAGAGACACAATGTATTCCCAGCTTATGAGGACAGAGAGTGTCAGTGGTGTTGAAGAATACATATCACAGAAGTTCAGCATCTAAACTAACTGTCTTAACATTTGCAAGTAGAGGTTTTTTATGATCTATGAAGTGCTGCAGTCGAGCAGCTAATAAGCTACTGTTTCCAGCCTGTATACTGACGCTATCGATGCTATTTTTGAGTGCTCACTCGGCAAGCTATGATGCAAAGCAAGACGTGTCATTGGGTGTAGATAAGAATGAGACGTTCAAAAAAAAGCTAATTTGAGTTGCAGTTCAAAGTTTTTTGTTTAACATCTCAACAGTTATTATCAGCCAATAAAGGTGAATGTTTTTCCCCTTACTATATATAAAGAGAGAGAGAGAAAAAATATAAAAAGAGCAATGAAACAAGTAACTTATAAGGAAAGCATCTTCAGGTTAAAAAAAATCAAGACTGTATACTGTATATTGTGAAACAGTTTTTAATTAAAAGTAAGGGCAACAGACAGCTCTTGCTTTATGTTAGTAAAGTCAGGAAACCAAATCTTTAAATTAAGATTACAATTCACAGAGCAGATTGCTGCTGTTCAATTTGTTCAACCAGCAATTTCTTGTATTTTTAGCACAACTCAAAAGGCAGATCTCTCTTCCTCTCTCATAGCCTGTGTCCTAAAAAGCGACGTTTGACTGCACGTGTTTCAATCATGCAGCGGTGTACTTCACTGTCTGGCAAAATGGGGAGGAAAGATGAATGGGTTGTTGGATGGACCGATGGATGAATAGGTAGACACATAGATGGATGGATGCAGTAAAGGGTAGAGGAGGAGTAGAAGCAGTAGAGGCCGTTAAAGGTACTATTTCCTCCTCCTGTGTGCCTCCTGACAGTCAAGGACTATGTGCATCCCTGTGTGGTTGATGGTCAACCTGTTCTTAAATCACCACGCTGGCTGTCTCTCCTACCTCTGCAGTACGTACATTGGTTGTAAACTGTGTATGGAGTTTTCTCTAGACTGACGTCCCACTACACTCCCCCTCCCCCTCCATCACACACACACACTCACACACATACACACAGAGAACCACTTCCACTGTTGACTGGCTTCCAATGGATATTTTGACGGCTGTAAATGTGCAGACCTGGAATTATTGCATATAGTCTGCTTGGCCAACCAGACGTATTACTTTCCCTGCCCTCACACGGACAGAGGCTAATAGGATTTTTTTCCCCTTCTTTTAGATGCATGTTTCTGTGTGCCCTCCTATATTTGTGTATTTGGCAGTATAATATTTAGTTTCTTGTACATAAATAGACTATCATAGAGTTTTGTGGTGTTTTGGAGGGGCATTTCAAAGCTGCTGGATTCCTACTCCACAGTGACTTCCTGAAGTCTTGTCTAACCTCCTGTTTCCAGCAGATGGTTAGCTAGCCTTAGTATAAAGACTGGGAGCAGTCTCACAGTGACAACAAAACTCCATGAAGTCACTGTGCCCGGCCCAGAAATGATCACATGCAGCAACAAAAAAACACTTGTTTTTTTGTATAAAATATTCAAGATAATCAGTGAGCTTTAGATTGTTTTACCTTCATACAGAGCTGGGCTAGCTGCTTCCAGCCTTTGTGTTAAGAAAGCTTGTTGCAAGATTAATATTAAGCCTACACACATAAGAGTGGTAATTATCTTGTCATCTAACTATGAACAGAAAGAGTGCATGACCAAAATACAACCGTGGCCCCTGTCAATCTTCAGCTGTACTATCAATATAGGCAAAAATACATCAAAATGTATCTTTTCTTAAGACAGAGAAACTGTGTTTTCAAGGCACCACTGATAATCAGTCTTTTGAGTGTCAAACACTTCTGTAAACTTGAAAGCTGGCTTTTCAGCATGGTGAAGGACAGCAGGTGTAGTCAGCTTGCATTTACAGCAGATTAGAGCGTTCTGCAGTTTGACCCAGAGTCACCGCAACGAAAAACATCCATTGAAACTCCTCAAACCACTCGTGTACCATTTCTCTGTTCATTCAGATGTTCATTATATCCCCAAAAAAGGCTTATCTGGTGGGCCTTCAGGATTATAAGGAGGTGTTTAGTAATGGAGAAACTGAGTGTTTGGAACAAACTGGACATATAGATTAACAGCAGAGAAATGGATTGTGCAGCAGGAGTGGTTTGAAAAGTTTCTATGGATACTTTATTTTGACACATTTTCTTTGCGGTGACGCTGCTACGGAGCAGCAATTAAACCTTTTAGAGACACTTTTCAAGTCTTCACGTGGCAAGAGTTTTGGTACTTTTTGGTGCCCTTTAACCTCTTGATCCTGATGCTTCCTTTACTCCTTTTTAAAGCAATAGTTCCATATTTTGGGAAAGATTTTCTTTGCATATAGATAAGTAGTTTTGATACTACTAGCTCTCACCAATGGCAACACAGGTCACCTACCAGCACCACGCTTGCTTATTAACAATGTATCTTTTGTTTCTTTTAATGTGTACAAAACCTGAAGTGTGCAGTTGAGATTTTACGGGGGGATCACAGGCACAGTGACCTCAAAGCTTTCTCCGTTTCAGTTTTCTAAATGGGTTTTTGCTTCCGGGTTGGTGGTTATTCTGATGTTCTACTTCCTGTTGGGGTGAAATAATGTGAAGACAGAGGGCATTTAATTAGTTAAAAACAAGCAGGATATCCAGTAGTAAGACACTTTAATTGGTGAAAACTCTGTAAAAGTTCTGTACATTTGAACTTTTGTTTATGCCCCCTGGTACGCACTAAGATAATCATTTACGATGCACTGCTTTTGAGGAGGTAAAACTAATGACATTTTGAATTAAAAAAAATATTTTTATTGAATTATTATTAAAACTGTATGGATGTTTAACTATGAAAAGTTGGCAAGCAAGATCAAAAAGTAGTTTAGAATTTTTAAAGTTTTGTTGTAATTTTCAGGAGTGCGGTTAGGCTTTGCATTAAGCCAAGTTAGGTTGTGATTAAGATTAGGGTTAGGTCTGTGGCTTGAGGTTAGTGCTGGGAAGTCCTCACAAGTACAGTAAGATGTGCTTGCAACGGAAAAGGAGGAAGTGCCGATGTGGCTTCACGCTGGCGAGGTGCTCCAAGCTGCTCGCTGAGGTTTTGATTTATGAGTTGCGTTTAGCGTGCAGGACGGAGCCACAAAGGACCAAAACATGAGCGAGGTCGGCCAAAATATCCTGTTCAGACTCAACTATCAGCCCCACTGCCAGAGAGAGAGCGAGAGAGAGAAATATGGACAGAGAAAGGAACAAAGGAACCAAGAAGGAATGGAGGAGAAAAAAGGGAAACTGGTAGAGAAGAGGAAGCTAAGGAGCAAGAAATAAATGTATAGAGAGATGGATTAAAAGAGGGAAAGTAAAGGAAAGACCAAAGGGACAAGGAATGAACAAAAGAGAAAAAGTGGGAGGGAAGGGAGAGTGAGTTTTATAAGTCTGATTTCAAAGTGCACAACATCTGTTTTTCATTTAGGTCTTTCTATTCAAGAAAAGAAAGCTTCTGCTCAGGCTCTATAGTAACATCAGATTTTGATATGATAGCGTATATATCATTGAAAAAGGTGAGGAGTGGCTAGTGAAAGAGGAGAAAGGTGATGGATGACAAAGGGATGGTGATGGGATGAGAGAAGGATGAACTGATGTGAATCAGGCAGGAGATAGAAACCTGACCAGAGTTTATGATGAAGCGGCTCAAAAGTCATCCTCCTCCTGGGACCTCCTCCTCTCTCTGTCTCTTTCTCACGTCGTCTCTCTCACATCACTCTTTCATGGGCGATCAGTCTCTTTTCCTCCTCCAGTCCTTTCTCATCCAGAGGTGGCATACATTTTAATGACTGATTTGTGGCTGATCCAGGGGATAGGAGAGGGAGGAGACAGAGGATTCTGGCCCTCTTTTTATTTCTGTCTCTTTGTTGCGCACATTTGAAAGATTGTGCGGCCAGACGGCTCAGCGTCATACTGTTTCAGGGTGTTTCAGTTTGCGTAGCATCCATAATGCATTTGGCATAATCACTCTCGCCGAAGCACAATGCCAAAATAAAAAACGACCAAGGACAAAGGATGGCTAAGGATCCTGGAACTGGATCAACTGTGTAGTGCAGATGAAACACCTTTTTAAGGATATGCCAAAAGAAAATCCCCTGAAAAGACATCAGATGTGATAGCATCAGGACGATCAAAATAACTTCATAAGACATATTGGGCTTTTTAAACACCATACTTAGTAGTAGCATCAGGTCATTGCTGGTTTTGGTCTTTTAATGGGATTTGTACACAAAAGGAACAATATAGAATATATCATACAAATTATATGTATTCTCATATTCACCAACTCATCATGCAGAAATGTTTCAATCAATTGGCAGAAATCCATAGACTGGGTAAACCCCGGCTACTCTGCTAGCAATTTGATTTCGCCCTGCAGCTCGGTCTGGAGACATGCACGTTTAATTCTCCTGCTTCAGTTCACAATTTTGCGGGAAAAACTGGCTTCTCTACCTGGCGCGCTATTGGCGGGTTTAACATGATGACAATAGAGAAGCGACCAAGCAGCTTCTTGTTTACATTCAACATACATTCAACCTTTGATGCTGCTGTTGCTTCTACGTCACCCGGATCATTGGTCTGATTGGTTGAAGGACTATCCAAGTCATTTAAACTATGCCCATTAGTCACTTCCCTTGTGCAGAGAAAATGCAGAGTAGACTCCCCAAACTAATGTTCAATCTCAAATCTATTGGGCTTGGTCTGGTGACAACCAGACTAACAAATCCACTGAATGATGAACCAATGTGATCAAATTGCATCCTTAAAGGATAGTTGATGTGTGCCAGCGCAGGGAAACTGGACAGTGACGTTTCTTGTCAAGTTGACGCGCGTGAACTTCAGCTGATTTGTGGCTCTGAGCTGACGCCTACTGAATAACATTAAAAACTAGCACTCACTCACAGCACAGTATTTTACCCATTTTTGCCGTTTTTTTGGTTGTTTTTCTTAAGTTTCTCTAGCTGCATAATCAGCTGTCCGGATTCCATTTGCAAATATCAAACATGTTTCACATAATCTTAATAATGACAACGGCAGACAGTTGGACAGACTTGTTCCAAAGGCATTTAATGGCACAAATGTATGATTTTGCCTTCCGACTTGGTCCAATCCGTCATGATGCCAAATCTTAATTATGGGCCTGTGCCTTGAGTGTCCTTGCCTGTAGGAAATAAACAGCTGTGTGTGACATGTGGGATTTATCTCCCCTATTTTACATCTTTGCAAAGCACTTTGTATCTTGTCTTTGAAAAGTGCTAGATAAATGAAATTATCATGTTTTGTTCATGAGGGTCATTCATTGATTTCATTCTCTAGATCAGCGACAAATCATTTCGGGCCACTTTCATGTTTTTAGATTGAAAACAAATGTATTCATGCAGTTCTTTGTGTAGTTGGGGGGGCTACATGTGAAGTCATTATTTTGTGCCTGCATTGTATCTTGTTTATGAACTCTCATCTGCAGGTGTTAATTTGTTCAGTAGATACTCACCTTAAGTGACTGCCTCTATTCGACTTGTTGTTTAAGGTTGAGTCAACGCTGCATTCATCACAGTCAAAGGCCTACCAGCCAAAAATATTTCTCCTCTGATTTGCTAAACAAATCAACATTGAGCCTCTGAGTGCATTATGCCCAGATATTATATACAATACTATACAAATATAATCACCCTCTAAAACTACCAAACCAGGGGGAAAGACATTCAGTTTGTTTTGTTTGGCCAATGAGAACAAGGCCATTAATACTCAGATGGTAGCATTGTTGGACAACTGTAAATGTAACTATTTGTTCATATTGTAACGGAGCCAGCTACAGGGCATGAACCCAGACAGAAAGGGTTTCTGAGGAATACGCAGACAGATGTTGGTTTCTGACAGCCAGCAGTTCCCTTATGTGTGGAAAGCCGAGCAGAACAAAATGAATTTTAAGCCGATGGTCGCGTTCAACTGTTTATTCATGTGCGTAAACACCAGAGAAGGTCAATTATGGTGAAGAATGCCAACAAGTCTGGCATTTTCTTTCAATCGTGAAGGTGACCTGTCAGCCTACTAGTTAACAAAGCTCCGTATACAAGCTTCGGTTCGCTTTTATCCACAGTGTAAAGCACACCTCCGCTCAGAAATGTGTTTAGCATTGTTGATCTGGAAGCAGGTCCGCGTTGGCATGCTGGAGCACATACTTAAATGTTCACAGTCCTTTGACAGTGTGACGAGCTGAGAGGAATGAACTTTGATCTCTGTGTTGATCCCAGTGTAGGAATATGTCAGCCAGTGCATTAGCATTGTTTACATGAAGATGATGTGGATGTTGTTTAAGTCAAATTCAGTAGAATTTGGAGAAATTAAATGTGAATCAATACAATCACATACTTAAATCCAGCCCCAGTAACTCTGATGGGTCATGGCATTTTATTGCTCCTTTCCAACTCAGATGGCTTTTTTTGTTTAGTTTTGTTTTAAAGTTGCGTCCTGTGATTAATGTGGACATTTCTATCAGTTGTTATAGTGGTGGGGAATGGGGTGATGTGCAACGAGAGCCTTGGTTTGGACTGAAATCAGGGATCTTGTAGTGACGTACGCCAGCAACTCCATCAATCTTTTAGCAAGTTCTGGTGGATACAAATGCTTTGTCCCCAGTAGATAAAGCAGAGAAGGGTGCTGCAATATCTCTATCATACATCAGAGATATCTGAGATTCAAACCTCCCTTCAAGTTTATTTAAATCTTATTCAAACATGGTCCTCTTCTAATCTGCTTCTATTGAATAAAAATAAGTCTTATACCACATCTGCACTACATAAGTAAAATAATTCTCTTGAGGTGTGTGTGGGTGGTTGGGTGTGTGTGAGTGTGTGTCTTAAAGGTATTATATCAAACAAAATGAGAGAAAATAATCACTCTTTGGTAAAGTGGCCACAACCTTCACACTTGCAACTGTAGAGCAGACAAACACTTTATTTTAAGGGGGCACAAGCCAAAAAGGTTGCTACTGCTTTAAACAACTCAAGTATAAGAAAGAAGAAAACTTTTCACTATGATTCATGCCAAAGAAAACAACTGAAGAAGTTCGGGAGAAAATAAACAAAAACAAAAAAAAAGATGAAACATGGTGCGATCATTTCTACAGTCTTCACACAAAAACTAAGTAGCAGCCTGGCATTCTTTGATTTTATCATCACCTGCTGTCTTAGGCCGTATAACTGCTTCCTCGGGAAACGTAAAGGAAGATGCTATAAGAGAGCCGGGGTTGTTAGTGAATAAGAGAGGGTGTATTTTAGTGCACCAGGTGTGTATCCATGCTTTAAGGGGTCTCCTCACAGCAGGTTTTGCAAACACACACTCTAAACCTGACAGTTGACAGCCAAGTAGCTGCTTTAACACACACTGAAGAAATTGAGGTGATTAATTCTTTGAGTTGATTTTTCTCCCTCTAGCGCAGTTTAGTGTTCTCACTTTCTGGCTGTTCACTGTCTCCAATTTAGACATCTGTTGTTTCTCTCAGGAGCTGACTGAGAAGTTTGTTTGTCTTGAGGATTGTGAGTCTCTCCAAAAGCAATCTAAAGTGTGTGTGTGTGTGTGTGTGTGTGTGTGTGTGTGTGTGTGTGTGTGTGTGTGTGTGTGTGTGTGTGTGTGTGTGTGTGTGTGTGTGTGTGTGTGTGTGTGTGTGTGTGAGAGAACTGGGCTTGCTAATTATAGGCGGGTGCTGGAAGACTACGTTTGCATGTAATCTGTGTGAGATGAAGGTTTGTGTTTAGGTTATATAAGGAACTAATTGGTTTGTTATAGAGTAGGCGTGTATGCATGCTTGTACAAAGTGTTTCGGCGTGAATACTGGGATCATTACACTTGTGCTTGTGCAGTATATGAGCCCGTGTCTGTTTTTATTTGGTTCATTACAACGTGTGGGAAGATTGTTGGCGTCCATGAGGAGCTCTGCTCGGCTGGAAGAGCTTCCGCTCCACCGTACATCGGCTCAATCTCATTATTCAACCATCGAATGGATGCGTCTGGGTGAGCCTTTGATTTCTGATCGACTCGAGGGTAAAAGATGGTGCGTCTATTGGAGGGAGAGGAGCATATCAATCGTAGGCACATTTTCATCAGAGCAGCAGAAAATCAATAATTGTCGGATTGGGTTTCTTGTCGGTTTGGAGAATTGGTTCAAAAGGTGAACTCATTTGATTTGGATTGCACAGCAGCAAGTTCAGAATAGCAGAAATTGCACAATAAAAACATTTTTGAAGGATACGTTTGACTGGATTGAACTTTTTTTTGTACCTTTCTTGCTCAAATGTGGCTCTGTTTTCATGTACAGTAAATTTAAACAGATGTTCCTAAAAGGGTAACTCATCAATCCATGCATAACACATAGGGGACAACACCTATCAGTCTCCCAATTTAAATTCATTCATTTATTTGTCACTATGTTCTTTCATAGATGGAACCAATAGGTAGTGAAAAGTGTTTTCAACTAGACAAATCTGCACACCTTGTCCTTTTCCCAAAAAAATCCACACAAAAACACAGCTTTGATTATATTAATAAAAATAAAAAAATCCATCTCTAGGTTTATTTTTTGTGTGTATTTTTCTTGTTCCTGCAGAAAGCTGGTCAAATTATGGTGAAAATATGTATGTTTCACTTGCCATTAGCAATGTGGGAGGCCCAATAACAGAAAGTGTTTCTGCACAAACACCAGTGGTAAATGACAGGTTTTGGTATCAGTTGCTCTGAATCAACACACTTCCCTCCAGACTGTTTTTCACTGACATTCAACAATAATACATTGAGACATTTATTGCAGAGCAGGCAAACTCAAGGTACCAATTTCACCAGCAGTAGCTTCGGTTGACTAACGCACAGTGCAGCTACAGGAGTGTTATGTATGAAGAGAGGGGCACAGATCTAGAGAAGGGAGGAAATGACCAACTGAAGTCCAGCAGAGGAGGCAGTTTGAGGGAAAGTGAGGACACATAAAAGTAAATTACAACTTTTCATCACAAACTAACTCCTGGAATCTGCTGAACGCCACAAAATTGATAATATATAGCCTAGTTAAAGATCCAAGGGTGGATTTTCCCTTCAGGTCCAGCCACTACTGTGTCCCAACAACAAATGTGAGGCACAAACACTCTGACCTCAGCCAGACACAAAACAAATTACATTTTGTTACGGTGCGCTTACCTCCCTGTCTCCAAGCACTCCTCATCAACAAAACCAATTTAGGGAAGACTCGAGGTGCTTTGTTTGAAATGGACCGTTCGGGAAACGGATGGTAAAAATGGATTGATGCAAATTTACTGATGTCTCTCTGTTTTGTTGTGTGCGTGTGTCTGTGTGTCTGTCTTTGTTTCTTTGTCTTCAGAGGCGGCTTTGAACAGGATGTGGAGAACGGTTACCATCAGCATGCTGATACTTGCCACGGTAAGAACATGTATTTATTCTCAGTGATTTACAAAAAGCAATGAAGACAGAGGAAAAAACAGCGACTATTGACCGGTATTAGATCTTGATGGCAGAGCGACAGCAGGCACAAGTGACTGCAGAATCAACAAATTATAATGGTGCATTATGAAGTATTTCTTTCAACGAGGGCAGCAATTCAGTTGTTGAAGAGTAGTTTGTTTGCCCCCGTTTCCAATCCCTGTTGGAATACTGTTCTCAATCTTTCTGTTAATTAAGCATTTGCTCATAGAAGTCTTTTTATATAAGACAAAGTGGGTTGTTATGGCTCTTTTGCTTGTATCTGGGATGTGATCAGAAGCACAAACAGGACATTCAAAAATACACGTTTCCCATTTGAAGTGAATATATTGGAGCCAAGAATCCAGGAATCTCAACCAATCACACCGCACACACTGATGTCATTTTGAATCTCTTTGTCTCTCTCCAGATGTCCTGGCGACCACTCGCAAGCAAAACCCGGCTTTGGATTCAGCGTATGGTCAGTGGACATGTCTTTAATTTTTCATTTAGCTTGTCACCACCGAGTGCGAACGGACAAAACACTAGCAAACTGAGCCCAGTTCAGTTGTTTCATTCCCAAACACATTTGGTAAAATTGGAGGTTTGTTTACAACCTGTGTGATTACTTGTATTCCTGCCCGGCTTGATACTTTTGCTGGCAAAGTTGGTGAGTAAAACATCACAATTGATTTGACGAAATGGAATTGTTCTTTTGATATCCTTGAACAACACATTGGACCTCGGCCTACTCACTAAATGTTATCTGGATAGGAGGGTCAGATATATTCAGTTAAATGTCTACAAAGTAAATGTTTCTACACTTTACAATTTGGGAAGACACAGAATATGTTATTGAGGCAGCTCAATGGCCGGTGCCACCTCTCCTCCTCAGCCAGTCTGACAGCTTTAACATTGAAGCCATTGTCTGAAGCATCAGTCCATTGATGGACCTGGAGCTTTGCTGGCTAGGCTGCCTAATGCCCTGTATCAAGAAGGATCATCATCCCTGTCACGTCCCATTACTTCCTCGCTGGCCGCACCGCACAGCCCCTGGCATGGCCGGAATAAAAATGGAAATGCCGACAAGCTGGCCAGCTTTCGGATAAGATTTAGGTGGTTTCTAACACACCGACATTCAAAACCAGTCATTTTCAATCAGATGCTTTTGGCCTGCCTCCTTGACTTTTATCTACACAGCTAAAGCACCCATCTCAAAGTTATGAGGAGTTTTAAAAGAATTGCTCAAATACAGATTACTTTGTCACTGGACAAATTGGGGCAAAGGGAAGCTAATAGTGGCGGTTAATCCAACTCTGTGATTAGTATCAGCAATGAGCAGCCCATCATGCTGGGAGATGTCGGCCATTACAGCTCTCTTTCTCAGAACACAGGCCACTTTGTCTGCCAGAGGTTTTGGGTCCAGACCTCCACAGTCCCACATTGCCTCAGTAGTCTGTCAAGCCTCCCTGCTGGAGGAATTACCACTCAGTCGGTAGCAAGACTTGATGAGCAACCCTCCTGGTTAAGCCTGCGGGGCTCTCATCGCCCTGATGCTTCACTGCACTTTTTGAAGTTCTCAACCCGCAGTCAGATTTGGTCTCTGTTGTGTTTTTTTGCTGTCCCGTTTTTTTTTTTCTTCTTTCTAGCTGATTCACACAAAAAGCCTTTCAAGTCTCTCCACTGAAGATCAATTATCAGCTTTCCTAGACAATAAAACACCCCATATGCCACAAAAAGCTGTTGTCACACAGGGGCTCAGTTCCCTGTTGAAAGCTCACCAAGGACTTTCCTGCCACCCAAACAATTGAAGCCAGCATGGGGAAGGGCGTAAGACAAATGCATGCCTGTGTAGGTAATCAAATGTTTTTTTCTTATACCATATTATCAGTTAAAAGGGGCAAAAAAAATGATCCTACGTGCACACAATTGTTATAACTTGAAGTAATGAAGTCCTGGAGCTATTGTCCGATGTGCCAGGGCCAAACACCCCCTGGTGTACAGTTTTAATTTGCCCGGCGCAGATGGCGAACTGACGGGACACCTTATTCAGAGTGAATGCTGTCAACTGGCTCACAGTGAGAAAGGGAGAACAAGCCTTTTTTCTCCAGTCTGGGTGTGAGCTCTGCAGAATGCTAACATTATGGCTGGCTTATTAGTGCAGGAGCCCAAGCCAATAGCAGCATGCTGCTCACCGGACCACAAGGGCAACAGACAGCTAATAATGCAATCAAGATGTGGAGTGTGTCATCAAGATAAATATGTTTGATAATACAGGGCCTGTGGCAGTCAATGCCAGCTTGTATCTTGGCATATGTTTGAAATGATTCCAAATGTGGCCGTCATAATGTTTGCTGCTCTGCCTCAAGGTGATGGGAGTTTTCTGCAAAACAGCTCAGCTCGGGTGAGGTAGTGGAAAAGAGTTGTGGTGGAGAAAAAAAATCATCACCTAGCCAGCCACCAGTATCTATTTCAACTTATCTGTGAAAACACTTAGCAGAGCGGACGCAGAGGAGTTTTAACTGTGGTTGGAGATCAAGACCGGTTAAAAAAAATAAAATAAAGAATAAGGTTATAAGGTTGGCTTTTTCTGTAAAATTAACCGGAGAATCAGGATTAAATGATTACTGGGTGGTTTATTAACACAAGACTGAAGTTTGACAAATGTTTCTGTCAAATCATGAAATCTAAATATTATAAAAGTGGCCAAAACCCAGTTGCAGTTTATGAAAATGTGAGAGCCATTCAAGAATGAATTCACTTAATTAATTTACTGTCAACTTCTGCTAAACTGAGTCTCTTCTGACAAACTTCCAGATAGCTGAGTTATGACGGTTAAAGAGTCACAAAGTGTGCTAATGATGTATTTCTTTAAGGGATAAGAGTTGTTTTGGAGTAAAATGTTCTGGAGAATGGTGGATGTGTCCCTGCAAATGTTGGAATGCCAAAATGACAGTTTCCTGGAGAGAGTGAACGTGAGCATTGAGCAGCTGGTAAAGTTCACCGCAGCACTCGTTGTGTATCTGTGGGGAGGTGAAGTGATGGATGCCTTAACTTCTGCTCTGTGTGCTCATCCTGTTGCTCACTATCGTCACTGGGTCTTTATGTTAACGGGTGACGGTTGTCTTTCCACTCTGGACTTACCCTCATTTCTCTGAAGTTGATTCCCCAGGCTGATTCACGTTTCACTAATCACTCACTCTGTCGCCCCTCCCACCCCTCCTCCTCCTCCCCCCTTCCCCCCTTCGTTACAACCACAGGGAAGACCACACCCACAAGCGCCAGCACAACCTATCATGGGGCGGCATTCCCAAAGGAGGCAGGTGACCCTGAAAGAGGTACAGGTCCTGATGGCCCTCCCCCTGTGGGGGAACAAGGGTCACCTGACTCGGAGCCAATCAGTGTGGAGATGGAGGGTAAGGGGGAGGGATGTCTGTCCTCAGTGAACCTGCACGGGATTGCACTGCCGGGCCCCGAATGCCTCATCGTACGCTTTTAACCAGACTGACCACTAACAAAAAAACAATTATGTTTCACTCTGGGAGAACAGCACACATAGCTGCACCGTTTCCATAGCAATGGCACTCATTTCAAACAGCTCATGTAAAAATGACAGTGGAGACAAATCCAAAATTACTGTATGTCCTCCATCCATGGTTGAAGAATAAATAAATCTGGCATGCTGTTTAATAGTCAATGAGAAAATGAGTCCTGACCAGTAAAAGCAGGAAGCAGTTCACCAATCAATATGTGTAAACGTTCTCCCGGGGTGAAATATCACTTTCATTAGCTCACTAACACTTAACTCACTAGTTCCCTAAACCAACCTCTTAGTGAAAGGCATTAAGCATTGCTTAATGATGTCCTTAATAACCAGGGCTCCACCCATCGTAAAATTCCGGGCCGATACCGATGTTTTACATTTATACAATTTGGCAGTTAGTCAATACCGAGTTTGTTTGTTGTTGTTTTAAAGTCATTCAGCCGTTCATTACACTGAGCACAAATTAAATTATACAAATTTATGAAGCTACTTTAAAAGCTTTTTAGCTGTTATACAACTTACAAAGCACATAATATGATTAGACAAGTAATAAAATATAAAATACGAATAATAAATACCAACATAAATATCTTTCATTTGTGTTTCCATTGAGCAAAACTCAGTCACCTGAAACATGGGGCTGAAAACAGGCCTTTGTACAAAACAAAAAAATGGCCTTTTAGGAAAGCCTTCCCATACAGTGGGCCTCTACCAAATATGTATGATAAAGAGAAAGAAAATATCACCGGTACCTCAAAACCTACTTCTTATTAAGATGTTTTTCTTTACAAAGATAAGCATATCTGCCTTGTTGCACGTCAGCCTGTTTCTGTTGTCATCCCAGATGTAGTCTATATCCACGATGTTCCACTTCCGGGATTGCTCTTGTTCTACCGAAAATTCTCTTCTCTTTTCGGATGTTACCTTCCTCTTTCTTTGTGTTTCTTTCTTTGAGGGCTATGGCTATCTGTTCCTCAGATCTCTGCAGGGTAAATCCAGACAGCTAGCTAGACAATCTGTTCAATCGGAGTTTTCTGTTGCACGACTAAAACAACCTTTGAA
>NC_045738.1:19164212-19189476 GCF_008692095.1 Etheostoma spectabile | reverse complement strand
TTCCACCAAAACAAGTTCCTTCCAGAGGCTATTTTGCAACGGTACCGGTGCTCCGCTTGGCGTTTAGCACCGCTCAAGACAAAATGCCCAATAAACCAGAATTTGTTTTTCTTCCATCCCGGATTGTTGTGTGGACTCGCCAGACCCTCCACTGCAGCGCTGTGGAGGAAGGTCTGGCAATGTGAGACGGAGAGCTGATCACTGAATACAAACCACACATGTGCACACGGCACCCGTTGCCCTCTTACATCATGCCTGAGTCATGTCCAGCCATTGGCTTCTTCCAGGCTTCTTCTGGGTAGCTGGGTATGCTAGCGGAAATGATAGTTAGATGGCAATGATAAATGATGGGTTCAATTTCACTGAATACCAGCGTACAGATTCACTAAACATAGATAAACATGGTTTGGATAGGGCCCAAATATTAGAGGAGGACCTTCTTGTCCCGTTATTTTCAGCTTATATCTAATAATAATAATAATAATAATAATAATAATAATAATAATAATAATAATAATAATTAATAATATCTTGATGTGCTCAACACAGCAGCCATGAATGGGAAATGTTTAATGACTTGTATTAAATACAGCACTGGCTCTAATTAACTCCTCAAATCAAGTAAAGAACCTGAGTCTACACAACACTGCTCCCTCATGGCCTTTCCTCATCTTTTATTTAGCTCTTCAGCAAGCACAAATATTCCCTCAATGTTTTCTTACACATGGAAAACAAATTCTAAGCACAAGCCAGGTATCAAAAGTCATTCCCCTGTGCAGCTAACGCCGACTTTGAAAGTATAGAGAGCTGACGTTAACTTTCAGGCTAGCTGCTGTCCCACTAGCTACTTTAACTCTCTCACTGAGGCTTTCTTTGATTCCCGAGACGTGTTCCCTGAGGTCCACATTCTAAGATGAATAAGTATCATTCTTGATTTTATAAAGTTAAACAAAGGTTATCTACAAAAAAGGAATGGACCAAAAAAAATCATGGCGCTCTGCTTCATTAAAGTACAAAAAAAGTATAAAAGCATTTTATTAAATTAATGGCTACAAATCGGGAAAACAATCAAAACTATCGACTGCACAGTGGTTGTCCTCACGGTCAAACACACACACACACACACACACACACACACGATTATCTAATAGACTGCAGGTCTAATCCCTGTAACCACATAAATTAGAAATATAAATATAAATCTATGCTATCTTAAAGAAGCGTTTCCCGTTTGTTGTCCAGCCATTTAGCCGCCCTCAGTCTGTCCAGCTGATGACCTTTAACCCAGGACAGTCTGAAGGAATTACCATCTATACATATGGAGTGACCTGAACCACATATTGCCAATTACTTTGTCAATTAATTAGTTGATCTGTTAGACATCAGAGGTCAGTGAAAAATGTCCAGAGTTGGAGGTGACGTATTTACATTGCACATACCTGTTGCCGACATTTTCTACAATGTAAGACAAAAAAAACTGCTAATCTTCATATTTCATACAGAATCCTAAACCTTTTGGTATTTTGGCTTGGAGAAAAAAACTTAAACATTTAATTGACCAATCATTTCAGCTCTTAAGGTTATATGTTGGGCCTGGACGTTGGTGGTTTGGGAATTTACAAATGTCAGCCAAATTAGCTGCTAGCCTGGCTTTATAGTTTGACTCAAACTGGTTCATCTACATTTGCAGAAGAGTCACAGAAAAGGTCAAAAAACAAAACTAGAGGTCTAGAAACAGTGATTGATGGTTTCTTCTCAAATTAAAAGTTCAGTTTTCCCTGTAGCCTCCTATTCCCGCATTATCAAAGGCATCGGACCTGTAATCCTAAAGTTATAAACTCTTCAAAAATTACACCACACCATCCAGCTACCCCGATAAATGACATGACCCATAAAACTCCAACCAGTTCTTGAATATTTTATTACATCTTGATCTTTATAGGCTGAAGTCTCATTATTTCTTAAATGTTTAATATGACAGTCAGTCTGCACTCATAGTGAATAACATAACCATGGCAGGAAGTGCAAACAAAACTTTTCTCTGACCGTCGAGCGATCTCGTAAAGACAAGAGCTGCAGAGCAGACGAGAGACAGTTTGGGGGTTTATCCCCTTCTGAGGACTAGAGCATATTCCTGCAAGTTTAGGCAGAAGATATGGTTCATTTGGATGGTATTCAGGGAGGACAATGTGACATGGAGCGGGGTTTTGTCCTCTCCCTGCTGCTTGCTAGCACAAGCACCATGTCAGAAGTACATAAATCCTCGAAGCCTCCATTCACGCAGACAGACTCTCTGGCTGCAATGATGAGCTACTCAGACTCAAATGAGAAAAGCCCATAACAAATAAATAACCAGCAGGGGCCTGAGCCAGGGAGTCGGACAACAGTGGGGAGGGGGTGCAGGATGTAATAGAAACAGCAGCGCAATCTATTTCAGCCAGAGACTGTGACGCTGTCGGTTCAGTCAGAGGGGCGGGCGGGTTGATAAGGAAAGGAAAGGAGCCGGTGTGGAAGTAACAGCATCACAGTTCCAAGAGGGCCTGCAATCTCTCTCACTCCCTGTCCATTTCTCTATCTCTGCTTCTCTGTCTGTACCTTCTCTAGAGGCTCTGCACCTGTGTCACAAATCTCCCAGCTGCCATGAGGTGGGCTATTCGACAACCGTACACAGATAGTGGCCCTATATAGAAACAGCTAGTCAGGAGACACAAAGATACCTGAAGACAAGTTACAAAACACTACAGTTGAGTAAATGTATGTGTAACCAAAGTGAAGATCATTGTCATGTCTTTACTCCAAAACACAGTTTTAGCTCGACAGCTAACCATCAGGCCAAGTTACCAAAACCACCAAGCGTTATCCATCATAAACATGAAACCACTAGACTCTATAAAGACCAGACCTGTAGATTTGAGTCACAGTGGGAATTTCATTAGACTGTGGCAGTTTAGTGCATTGAAAACACTATATTGACGTAGTGTTGAAGAAAAGTGATCACATGCTGTCACCTCAATTTACACTTTGCTAATGCAGACTTGTGACTTGAACTTACGTCTGTCTGCACTGGATGCATTTCACCCATGTGTTTCAGTCCTCTGTCTCATGCACATCTAAGGAAACAGATTTTTTTTTTAAGCATTTTAATCAACAGCTGTCTGCACTGACTATTTATCAGCTCAAGCTGTACACATGTAACTGCAACCCGTAGTGCACCTGTGGGCTTTTTTTTTACTCCAAAGTGCTTAACTATAATACAGTTATTGTATATTCATTCGTGAGTGTTGTAAAAACACTTCTGTGTGCACAACTGTGGCTGAGCGCCTTCAGTAGTCCAGCAGACACAGCTGCTGACACTCTAGTTTCTCAACATGCCCGGTGTAGACAAGGGGTTCCTCAGGGACACTTCAGACCGGATTTGGACTTGTCTGTCTTTGAATAAGCTCAGCTCATCTTCTGATGACACAATGTTGTATCAGCAGTTAGCTCCCCAACTAGCCATCGGGCTACTTCACCAGCAAGCATTCATTTACACATGCAACCACTAGACACTAAAGGCCCTTTTCACAGCAGACATTTTGACTTGTCATGGCAGGAAAAGACTATTCTAATGGCATTAGCAATGGCTCTGTGACAGTGAGCCAGCATGAACAGTACCAGGATAGTCAAACGGATGACGCTAAATGGAATTCAACCAACATTCATTTTATTTATTTTTTTCCTTTTCCTACTCTGCCATGTCAAAATGTCTGCTGTGAAAAATGCCAATTAACACAAGCTTTCCCTAGAAGATGGTATTAGTCAGCTGATGAAATGATGTGATTATCAATAACCTATCTGTTTTAATATCTTAAGACTGCCTAGTGCCATTATGTCCCTAGGTGTGTTATGTAAACATCTTCATGAGATTACACACGTGCATACACAAAATGCACAGTACCACATACAGTCATCGTTTGAATGATAAAACAGATTTGATCCTCAAACTCGCCCGACTGCTGGACCCATGATCAGGAATCTGAACCCCAACCTTCCTACAAATGCCTGCTTGGCTCACAATTTAAATTTCCTTTTTCTGAGTGAAAATGTGTCACCAAACCATACTTAACTTTTTAAAACAAGGATAGTCTGTAAGCCAGTGACTGTTTTGTATCCCGAGGCTGTGTAAAAGCTGTTTATTACATGTGACAGTTGAGACAGATGTAACTGCTCAGGAAAGTTAGCCAAGTTCTAAAAAGTTCCCTTTTCCGCAATGGTCTTCCATAGAACATACTAGTAAGAGTAAACCATCTGTCAATATACTTTATCCATAAATGGAAGGGCGATATAAACTCTATAAGCTATAAGTAAAAAGTACAAAAGCAGTCACTCACTTAACACTTGCAGCCCTGTTGATCCAAACCTGTGTTTTTGTTTTATGTAGCTGTGTTATGGACAGATAAAAAGCACGAGCTGAAATGTTGGATCAGATGTGGGTAGCTGCACTACATTATGTAAACACCAGGGAAGACTAAAAGGCACGGGCAGGAACCTGTTGACCTGCTGCTATTTAGAAAAATGCCAGCAGTCAGATTGCACTAGAGCTGTTTCTGGCCAGGGAACACTCACCTCTTCATTGTGTGTGAACACCGAAAACTGTGTGTTAGCAAAACTGTGGCACACAAGACTCCTGCGTCTAGACCTCTCTGGTTTGTTTTCTCTCCCTCCATTGTTACTTGACCTTTTCCGTGACTCTCCTGCATATTTAGATGAACTTGCGTGGGTTGGACTGAAAAGCCAGGCTAGCAGCTAATTTAGCTGACAGGCACGGGGAGACGGCTCGATAATAGAATCAAGTGAAGCGGGCATTTTCAAACTCATTAAAAGAATACAGGGGGACAGCAGAGAGTGAACTCGGGCTAACCCTTGCCATGAAGAAGAGCTGGCGTCCTGGCGGGTTAGTTTCTACTCGCGAAGACCATGGAAACCGACACCGCCGGTATCATCCAGTCCCTGATAAGGCTCTGACTGTGTGTCCCCTAACCACCATCACAATATCTGCTCCTCCAAATCCCAATCAGTATTTTAGATGGTTAATATATGGTTAATATTTTATGTATTTTATGTTTTTTTTTTTTAACTATAAGCAAATACATATGTCTAATACAATATAAAACATTAGCCTTTGCAAAGAACCAAGCAAAACACATACATATGCTAATTCTTAGAAGTAGTTTCATTAGTCAACGGTTAAAAAAATAAACACCACAACACAGCTGTGTTAATTTATTAACGCTTTTACTTTTCATTTCAACAATAATTTTAAAGTCGCTTTTTTTCAAGCAGTGCTCAGTGTGAGAATTTGAACATTCAAAAATGAAATAAGTGTTTTAATCTTAAGGGTCAGATTGAGGATGCGTATCCACGACACGATCATTACCACGGTTAAATAGAACTGCCGGCTGTTGAATGTCATTCAACCCATACATCTAAGTTGACCCTTCTGGCTACTCTTACAGAAATCATAACTGTGATGTACACATACAGACATCCATTAACTTCTCTTTTTGAAACGTTACTGCCAATTTGGGTTCCCTGAGTAATAGTCATAGTGTCATGGCACTCATTAAAGGTCACACAGAACTAGGCAATTTTTCCCTCCGCTCAGCACACCAGCACTTTATGGCGATTATAAATGACATCATGTCTTACTACAAAAACACATGCTGCACTGCACTGTGTTGTAAAAACTAACCTTAAAGGCATTACACACACCAAACACTTCACTTTCCATAACCGGGAATTTTGATGACGCTTTATTCCGTGTCGGATATTATAGGCCTGCTCAGTGTGAGGATGGAGAGCCGTCAGCTCTGAGCGTCACAGCGATCCACGGGGCCCACAGTGATCAAATCCACCCACGCAGTAGTCCCGGCTCCTAACCCTAACCCCTTACCCTTTTGTCCCATTGACCTCTGGGGAGAATTTCTCCCATTTTACCTGCCTGTTTCTCTTTGTTTCTTTTGTTCTTCAGTTGGACTAACCCTTTAGCTGTACCTGCCTCCTTTGTTGAATTCTTTCTCACTGACCCTTTTCTACTTTTACCAGCCGATGGCTGGAACTGTGCGCAGGTGGTTGAGTGGACCTGCGAGCAGTTTCTCCATCTCTTAAAGCAGCAGTTCACTCCAAAGACAGCGCTACATGACACAATGGTAGATGGGTTTTTTAGCAAAAAGACAAAGGTTATATGGAAAACAAATGTTAAACTTGTGAGCAGGGAGGTACTTCTTCAGATAAGTGTCCACTAAATGGCCTTTTATTATTAAGAGTTCTTACCTTTTTGTTTGGTGCACATTTGTCATATATTGCCAGTTGTTAAGCTTGAACAGCACCAAGATGAGTTTCACCATATCTGCAAAAACTGACTTTGGTGTGGACTGTCTCTTTAAGTTTGCTGGTGGAGCCAAGATTCTTCCAGTGCCTTTCCCTCTGCCATGTGAATCACCACAGTTGGAGGTTTGCATTGGAACCATTTTGCTTTACCAGCCAATGAATGGCAAATAAATAGATCCTTTTTTTTCTGATGCAACTGCATGTAAAAAAAAAACAAAAGGACATAACTCAATGCATGTGCACTGCCTGGTTTAAAGACTTATGATAAGTTATTCAAGGGTCGGTTTACCCAAATTACAAAATAGGGTGGCAGCAGAGTGTTTGTTTTGTAATTTGAATGAACCACCCAACCACTGTGTTGTTTGAGTGCTGTTAGAGAAACAAAATGTATCCTGCTACTTAAAAACTTGACTTTCCCTTCAAAGCACAGGTGTAAATTTTGCAGGACTTCATATAGACAGTATGGTTCTGATTGCCAGATGCCACAGCACACCTAATTTACCAGTATTCAATCAAACCTGTAATGAAATCCATGCTCTCTATGCATCGGCACACCTGGAATGAAATGCAGTGCTTATTACCACTGCTTTCAATTGGAATGGATCTGTTACATTACACCATATCACCTTAGCTTGTGTGCATATATTAGACTGCATCCAATTGGCTGAGCACTGAGGTGGAATATTATGCAAATTCCTAATAACAAGTGTACATGATTGAATTCACTCAGTCAACTGTGTGTGTGTGTGTGTGTGTGTGTGTGTGTGTGTGTGTGTGTGTGTGTGTGTGTGTGTGTGTGTGTGTGTGTGTGTGTGTGTGTGTGTGTGTGTGTGTGTGTGTGTGTGTGTGTGTGTGTGTGTGTGTGTGTGTGTGTGTGTGTGTGTGTGTGTGTGTGTGTGTGTGTGTGTGTGTGTGTGTGTGTGTGTGTGTGTGTGTGTGTGTGTGTGTGTGTGGAGACACACACACACTAATGCTCTCTTTGCTAACCATGTCTGTCAGTGCACAGACATCAGGTATTAAAACTGTCAAGTTACTAAAGCTCACAGCAACGGGTCAGAGCTGCTCTGCTTTTCACTCGGATTTGAAAAAGGAAAATAATTCATTTGTTCCAATCTTCAACCTCACGGCATCTTTCGGGAGCTAAATTGTTATTTTTAGTATGGAGCAAACAAATCTCCAGCATTAGTTTGTGTGTGTGTAGGGGGGAGGGTGTAATCCTTGTCTATGAAGCCTTTGGCCATTTTGTCTCGTTGGCTTCTCTTTGGGATGGAGTAGCCATTAGGGAACAATTACATGCACTTGTAAGCTTGCAGAAGCAGAAACTAATTAGGGCTAATGTGGAACGTCTTCACTTAATGCACAAAAATAGAACACAAGTCGTTCTCCAGGTTGCAAAGTATTTAACCCTTGAGAAAGGCTCGATAAAATATAATAAGATTTAGGTGCAAGAGAAAAAGTTGTTCCTCTGTTTAAATTATTTTCTTTCTGACCTTGAGTGTCGTCTGAACTAAAGGTAGCACTTCCTTCCTGGCAATATTTGTTCATCACCTGCAGGAAAAAAGAATTCACACAACAACTGCCAGACCTCCTTACTTTATTTCCCTTGTGCAAAAACCATTGGTAATTAGTAAGACCCGGCACCGCAGAGTAAAACCTGCTTGTTTATATAACCTACCTCACCGTCTATTTTTAGCAGTATGGATGCAATCACAGAGCGCTTCTCTTCCTACGGCGCTATGGAGGAGCACCAGGGTTGTTCTCCAACCATATCACAGCTGCTGCAGAGCACCAGGCTTCAAAACCCAGCAGAGTGACGGTCTGTCACTCAGCCCGTCACGTCTGTCTGTCTCTCACTTTGCCTCTCTCCCCATCCTCCTCCTCCTTCAAATCTGCTCCTCACACATACCATCAATCGTTCTCTCCATCTCTTTTTTTTAATTTTAGCTCTCTGGCTCTCATCTCCACTCTCTTTCTTTGCTCTTGCTCCCCTGTCTTTTGGATCTTTGAGAGTCCTCTCACATTCACTCCCATTTTTAACTCCAGTTTGTCATCAGGGTTGAATTTCATCCCTTCATCTTCCTCTTTTCCCCTGGCTGTAAACATCCCTCTCTCCGATCCCCTCCCTTGCCTCCATGCTTGCAGCCCATCTGTCTTTTTACCTTTTGGCAGACTTGGGTATCTCTATATTAAGCCTCCGCTGAGCAGAGACCATGTTGAGTTGACACAGAAATATAATTTGACAATGTTCGAGGGGAACACTGACTCTCAAGCTATGTAAACATTTCTGTGGGCTGAGTGTAAAGCGGCATTAATTATCACTTTTACTTACGGTGATGATTTCCCCCCATGAACACGCTTGAAAACAAAAATTTCAAACCCCAGTTTTTAGTGTCCAGATGCTTGTAAAGCAGTGCAAAGAAAGTATTCGTGTACAGTTGGCCGACACCTCCTGTGCGCCACCTAGCTGCTTGCTAGGCTGTCTGTATGATTCAAAGGGTATTCATTTCACTGTGACCGGTGGCACCATATGTCCCACATACCCAGTGATTGAGTCATCCAGGCTGTTCATGAAACATGTTGTGACAGGTCATTCGTAGGCTTTGGATTTGTTTACCTCAGCTGCGCATTTTACCCCCTGTCGTGGCACTTGACTCATACAGTTCAACCAGGAGGAACCCTTCAATAGGCCTGCAGCCGCAGCCAGCCAGCCAGGGAGGGAGAGGGGAGTCCAGAGGGAGCGGGTGACTCACAGGTACCAGGGAGCCACAGGGTAACAAGAGGCAGAAAGCACAGAGAGATGAGAGCAGCCTTTCACTGCTCATAACAAGAGCTGCACGCCAGGATACTGATCCTTTAGAACCACAAACTTAGATCCACGACAAGCTTATTGGCTGTCTCTGTAATGAGTCCCCCCAAAAAATGTGTCCAAGATTAAAAGAAGTATTAACAGGCTCACTGCAGCATCACGTTTGATTGCCTCTCCCACTGGGATTGCAATTATGATTTATGGCTTTTTAATGTGGTCATAAGTCGAGGCAATCATAGGAATAAATGGCAAAATTGGGTATTTTTAATTGGAAGCTCTAGTCAAAGCGTTATTTCCTGAAAGATTATACTGCACCACAGTCTCTCTCTCTCTCTCTCTCTCTCTCTCTCTCTCTCTCTCTCTCTCATCTCGCTCCGTCTCTCTCTCTCTCCTCTCTCCCTCTCTCCTCGCTCTCTCTCTCCTCTTCTCTCTCTCTCCTCTCTCTCTCTCCTCTCTCTTTGTTGTAGGGAAAATAGTAGCAAAGAACCCCTCTAAAAAGAGTGTACTGATACATGATAATGTAATAATAAGCCTTTACAAGCACACCTGCTCAAAAGTCTAAATCTAGATAATGAAGCGCAAAAAGAAGTTTCCATGACCTAAATTGTCAACTCGTTTAAAAAATGTTGGACAAAAACTGTGTACGTACGGCTCCATCATGACAAGAGATAAGTCTGTCTCTTCATTTTGCAGCGTCCTATCTCATAATATTCTGCCAGAGTAAAGCTGTAATGATGACAGGACGCTAATGACTTGTCTGTCTACATCATGCATCGTGTAGTTACCATGGTGTCAGGTGCCTTTCAAAGCTCTAGAAAATAATAGTGTGTGTGTGATTTGACTGAAATCTTTCAAGTCTCTGATTAGATTTCCCACCTCTGTAGTATCCCCTAATCACATACACAGTGAGGAAGACCGTTTTTGGCCCTTTTAACACAAACTCATTACCTTTTTAATAATGTTCACCCAGGTCTTACTGTCTCAGGAGTTAATTTACGAGGCTTTATTCATACCCTCCGGTCCACCTAGATTAAATCCTTCAGAGATTTTGGTCTCAAAAGGACTGGGGCGTCGTATCACTTTTGGAGGATTTGGGTCGTGTTCACTATGGGTCTGCCAAAAAATCGATTCACATTTGTATCGCGATTCAAGCTGCATAGATTCATTATTATTTTTTTGTAAAGGCATGTATACTACCACATGGGAAATTAACTACATTTACTGAATCTTTTTTATTTTAATTGAGAATAGTTTTTGAATCAAATCAATTTTGCATCAAATCTTAAGCCTAAAAATTGAATCGAGACATTTTCTGAATTGTGCACCCCTAGTGTTCACGGCTTTATCACATTACACCTCCACAAACTGAAAAATCGTGATGTTCCTGGCTGGATTGGCTGATATGATGATACTGTACATACCCTGAAATCTGAGGCCTTTGGCGGACAATATTGAAACTCAAGGAATAGTTTTTGCATCTGTGTGGTTAGTATCCGAATGTTTCCAGTTAACTGGCCTAGCCAAAACCGACATTCCCATTAGGTTATTTTCCAATAATTATGAGTATCTTAATTTATTAGATCAGGAAGTACTGTAGCCTATATCACTACTGCAATATAAAATTGTACACTATACCCAATCACCCACATCATAACTTATTCAGGGATGGATTTCAGTGAATTTCTTCATCAGTTATGTGGAACAAAGAGCCTTCATTCTGTCAAGTTTGGGTCACTTAATTCAGAGAAAAGGATTAAAATTATAATACAGACCTAATTATTGCACTGATCTCCCTTATAGTCATCCACCAATCATCCTACTCCTCCTCATCATTCTGAACATCTCAAAAACTTTCATCTAGGCTGATTTAGACATTTTTTCTTGTTCATTCCTGAACGAAGCTTTCATTAGCTGTTGGGTTAAGCTTGCTTGGAACACCTGCATTCTCCCCCCCCCCCCCCTGCGCTCAGCCATCCCCTCCTCCCACATCAGTTTTCACAGAACTGTCATTAAGAGCGGAGAAGGGCCTGACACCACGATGGTAGCAGCCTCTTGCAAATGAGCTCTGATTACGAGAGGTGGCAGGTTTCACTCCTCTTATCGCCGTCTCCTTTCACGCCATTAGGCATACACAGTGCTAGGGTCACATCACCCAAGGACATTTACACGGTAGATTTACCTCGGCAAAGTAACCTTGTGTTTTTGGTGCACAGACTGTCCCTTCGGCTTCATATTAAAAGAATCTGACAGCCTCATTTTGAGTCTGTGTTGGCAAAGGCGCCAAACCCGGTGAGTTATTGAATAGATCTGTTATTTTTGGCTTGTTCATCAGACCAGGTGCTCTCGCCCCTGATCCTCACATTGGAAAGCAAAGTCTGTGAAAATGATATAGGTTCCCGCTGCTGTGCTCCCATCAATATTTAAAGCTCTAACTCATTTCAGAGTTGATTTCTCCCTGACTGGGCCGGTCTTGGGGGGGGGGTGGGTGGTGCAAGCACAGGTTCCACAAAGAAAGGCTGTATTGATCCATTAACAGTGGAAGGAAAGGAAGCCAAGAGCATAGTTCAAACACCTCCCATGCTGTTTACCACGTAGTGAAGCCCTTGTAAACACAACCTGTCTGTCCCAGCTGCTACTTGACCTATATTAACTCTTGAAAATGTCTGTCTTTTTTTCTTCTGGCTCAGTCAGAAAAGCTCTAACTCAAGTATCTTTTTTTCTGTTTTGAAGGTGTTAGGCGGCCACCAGAGCTGGAGAAGACCAATCACAGTGTCCATTATACTTTACTGATTGCTTGTGTTTTGGTGGCCTTCGTCCTTGGCGCCTTCCTCTCTGGCTTCCTTGTCTCCTGCTACTGTAACCACACCGGCCACAAGACTAAGAAGTTGTCGAAAGATCCCGAGGCCCCCATCCCGCACGCCCTGTCCCTCCGCAGCCTGGCCAAGCTCAATGGTCTCCTGGACAGCCAGAGCAAAGATGACAAGATGGAAGTGTCATCTCCAAAGATCTACAACTCCTTCTTTGCCACCAGCAAGGAGCATCACCCACCAAGGAGAAACGGCCACCACGCAATGACAATGGGAGACCTGGTCCACCACCAACACCACCTCCACCACTCCTCAGAGCTTTCCGGTCTGCCAACACCAGACTCAACCCCAGAACTGCCCATCAAGAGCATGAAAGCCTTCAAGAACCAGTGGGAGAAGAATCAGAATTGCAACAATGCCAAGGAAGCAAAGTCCCACAACACTAGCTCCAGGCCCAGCTCAGCCCTGCTTCACCAGCAGGTCTTCCCGTACTCCCATGGCCTGTCCAATGGGCAGCCATTAGTTGGTCACCTCCATCCAGAAGAACGCAAAATCCCCAATGTTGAACGTGTGCTATCTCAGCAACCTTACCCTGGTTACTCCCAGAAGGTGATGGAGGTTACCTCACTGGATGAGCTCCTGAAGCACATCCACGAGGCAAGCTGCAGCAAGAACTCCCAGTTAATGAGCCCATCGGGTCTGATGGCCTGCGCTGGCGGAGGTCAGCTAGCATTCCCCAACCGCATCCAACCTCAGATTCCTGAGACAGAATCAGCCAGCTACTACAGCTCGTCCACGTTACCACGAGACAGCCTCACCCGACGCATGGATGTTCCTCCGGAAATTCCCCCACATCACCAGTCCACCCTGGAGAGGAGGCACTCCTCCCAGAGGCACTCGCTGATTGCTGCAGCCACCAAGATGCCCAACGGTGGCGGAGGAGGAGGAGGATTGATACCTCGACAGCACAGCTTCAGCCAACGAAATGGTGGGCCTCACCAGCCGCCTCCCCTCCTGGCACGGATGAACTCGACAGGCAGCGCCTGCGAGGTTCACTACCCCCTCATCCCCAATGGTTACCTGACACGCCAGCACAGCTACAACGGAGAGCAGCAGGAGGTCCAACACAGGGCCGCTATCGTCCGCCGGGCCTCCTCTCTCAAACCTGACGTTCCTCCCAAGCCCCTGTTCATACCTGCCACGTCCCCCGTCAACCAACAGGGAAAGTTCAACTATTGAGGAGGAACACTCCTGAACTAGAGAGGGAGTCTCCCTCCTTGTGTCCTCTTAAAGGAACTTCCCCTTGAAGAAATGCAGTGGGTTGAAGACTTTCACACGAAAAACCATTGTGTGGAAGCCAGTGTCACTGTTGATGAAAGCCTCAACCAAACTTGTTTTTTCCCCCTCTTCTTTTTGTCCAACGAATATCTTTGTACCATATTGGTATTGCTCAGCTACTTGCTTATTATAGAACCGCTGACTCGGGTGACGTGACGCCACCTCCTTATATTAGGCTGCCAATGTCCTCAGTGTGGATTTACAATGCAACTTAGTTTTTGGACATGTTGATGTTGGAAGAACTTTGCACATCAGTCATCTTGAAGACTTTAAAAGCCAGAGGCTCCTGCGATGCTTAGATTCATGCTTTTGCGTAACCTTTTCTGATGTAGTGTTGGTAACCAGTCCCCACCCGCCCCACCCTCGAATGTGTTTATATTATGCATGTGTGTGTATATATATGTGTGTTTATATCCACACCGTATATGTATACATATACATATGCAGTATATGTAACCTGTGGTGAAAAGTCAGCAAATTCCCCTGAAAGTAGTTATGTCTTTGCCTTACTATACTCTTTCATCTTTGGGCATATCAAACGATCCCCAACCCCCCACCCCCTAAGTAAGATCTTAGGGACACCAAATCATGCACTTCATTGATACATTGTCAGTTGGCTAAAAACACTGAACCAAATTCGTTCGTGTTGATAAGAGAAAGGAAATCCTTCAACAACAAAGCAGCTAAACTCGTCTGTACTCTTTTCTTTTCCCGTCCCAGCAGATGTCGGGTCAGAAATGACGTAATCGGGTCCATTTAAGTCCATCGAGAATGTTTCTGTAAGATTGGTGCTCCACACATCTAGTGTGTCTAACATCCTCTGAAATGGAAACAAACAAAACTGAATACTCTTGGACCCAAAGAGGACAGAAACGCCATGCCATCTGGCAATATGAGAATGACCATAACACATAGAATGGACTGCACTCCAATAATTATTAACTTTGTGGCTATTGGTTGTAAATAAAGGAATACTTACTAGCCAAATTTTAACTGTATGTGTAAATGTGTGCCTTATTTAATAATAGTGTGTGACATGGGGTAGGGGTTAATGCAAGGAACTCAGATGGCTACTATGCTACAGTATATTGTAGGTGTTTCATTTTCTCTGGTCGTCAGTATGTGTCATATAGTATCTATTGTATATTTGAAGAGTTTCATTCCAGAATGAGATATTTGTCACCTGTTCTGATTACTGCAAGTATGATTGTAACACTCACTAATGAATACTATGTTATATCTTGAGTATATTGAGCCCTTTTTCTTTTACAAAATAATTTACACATTGTCATCTGTTATTTTGAAAATTATTGAACACCAGGGTTATATATTGTTTGGATGGATACAGTGTTTTGGAATGAAACCCTTCATTTTTGCTTTGTTTTGTTTTTTTATCCCTGAAGTGTGAGCGTGCAGATTTTATTTTGGAAGAGCTTGGGAAAGCAAGTACACAGCCTGAGACTGCAGACATTCAGGTTCCACTGCCTCCGTATGATGTCACTTTCCACTGGGTGTCACTTTCCCTATAGGTGCCATTGTTCACTTTTAGTTTTTTGTTTATTTCATAGCAGTAGCATGGAGCAAGGAGCAGCTCACAGTTCCTCTTAAGTTAGCTACTACAGACTTGTAGCCATTGTAGAAGTCTATCGGTAAAGGTTGAAGGATGGAGAAATTGTGTGGCATGTGGTCCAAAACTTAACGTTTAGAAATGTTTTTCGTTTCATTCTGAGAGAGAAAAAAACATGTTAACCAAAATTGCTAAAAAAAACAAATCGGCAGTGCAGTTATGAAACTGGACTTCTACAATGGTTACCGCTGTAGATTTAGACTTGACCTGCGTCAACAGGTGTCAAACTCAACAATGCAGGAAGCAAGTAAATAGGAGAGGAGATTTAGGATATATGTTGAAACATGGAGAAGTGCAATGAACTCTGATCCGACAAGCTGAGATTGTTTCTTGGATCGATATAACGGGGGAGCCGGTTCCCAGGTGGCCCCGCTGCCAAACATCTGCTGAGGGCTTTCCTCAGGGAAGGGGATGCCAGTCGGCTCTGCCTCGGAATCATCGAGACTCCACGAATCTCCGCTCTTGTACTTTTCAGCAGAGTCACTTTGGCCACGGTTGACTGGAACCGTGATCAATTCTGTGAGAAGAAGAAAAAAATAAGAGAAAGAAAATTCAGTAGCACCACGCTACTTTCTGTATCTGAAAGTGGTGTTTTATTGATTAAAATTTCCCCGAGCTCATTTGAGCCAATATAAAGTTTACTACTCGTACTACAACTCCAGTAAATGAAGGAAAATACGGCCGACCACAGTGTTGGTTGAAAATGAGAAAAGGTTTATTTGGATATTAACGGGCAGCAGAGCATTAAATAGCTTTCGAACAACAAATACAAAACATCCGACTTGATTTAAGGTCGTGACCGTAATGTTTCATAAGAGGAATTGTGGCAGCTACAGTTTTTGAGTGGAAGTGTGTTTTTGACCAGTTGTAAGGGAGAGGAAGCGGTCTCGCTCCATCAGTATTTGATTTGGTGTAAATACATTCTATCTGGTCGGGGTCTCATTGATTCAGTATTATGTTTTTTTTCTGTTTGATTTCCAGGCTACGCCTCTTGAATGACTATGAATTTGGTCTCACAGAATACCATTGTATGTCTCTTATACTAGGAATAAAAACAAAAATATGAATAAAGCGTCTCACTGGTGAATGTGTTAAAATAATCCATGTCGGATCACTATGGGCACCAAACACAACAGCTGTGTAATGAACTGCAGTGCGACACAGTCGCCTCATATGAGCTTTCTGAAGGGTGTTATGTACAGTTTGTGGTGTTTTGAGAGTGTAGGTAGTTTTTGTGCCAGTGTCTTTGGACCCTCTTGTCTGTCAGGAAGTCCCAAAAAACAGATCGGTGGAAAGTTGGGAACACATGATTTATTTGTTGATGCAGAGAATTCCTTTAAAAGAATATCTTAAAGGTATCCTCCACCACTTTGGGAACTACACCACTTTGTTGTCCCACTAGGGTTGGATTAATTAAATCTGTGTTTAGTACAGACAGGTCCAAGAAGTGTTTAGCTAAGCTTGTACAGTGGGGGCAATAAGCACACACTACTGTATTCTTCACTGGGAAAGCAATGTACCGTTACAGCAGCATGAGGGGAAGAAGACCACACACTCACCGCAAAGAGGTGAGTTTGATGCTTTATTAGATGTATTCCATTCAAACAAATTGTTTCTCTTTTGGCTTTAAGCGAGTTTGGTAAAGTTTAAGGGAGCAGAACAAGGCCACTACACACCGTTCACTTTGACAGAGTAAGCTTCCCATGCAGGGGATGAGCCGATCCTGTTCTGACTCAACCAATGACAAACGAGAAAAAAACGGCGCATTTCCCAAAATGTTGGAACTTTTCCTTTAAGACTGAGTACATCTGTGCACTCCTGTTTGTATGCACATTTTCAAAGTGCATTTTAGTTAAATTGGAGGGGAAAAAGGGACATAAAAGTTGGCATTTTGAAAGAAAAAAAAAGATGCTATCAAGGCTTATTTTGACTTTGCAGTACCTGCTTCTTCTTCTGTCTCATTTACAAACCTTTTCTATTTAAATATTCCTAACGCTTTATTTCACAGGACTACATTTCTCACAATTTCCTGGAGAGAACCATACAATTTAGCTGTAATTATGCTTTAAATAGAGACAGTGTTCAATTGGTGCACTAAGCTGCAATGTATAGTCTTTTATTCGCTGCACAGCAGATCAGCCCAGCATCCAAAAATTGGCAATTCAACATAGAAGAACAACATGTTGAGCGCTAAATACATGATTCATAAATATTGGCTTTAAATAGAGCAGTTCTTTTTGTCTCTGTTGTTCCGAAGGACGTAAACAACTTATAAATAAGCGTTATCAGAGAGCCTGTATAATAATTACCAGGAATATTTAAAGGATTGAGCAGCCTTGGTGGAGGTACACTGCATGTTGTCTGAGTGCTTTCCACTATTGAATGTTTTTTTATTTTTTATTTTGTTCACCCAATATGAGCTCTGCTAGTTGTCAAGGAGAGACATGTAATTACCTCGTGCCTAATGTTCCTCCAGCACAGCACAGCACAGTACTTGGAATATAATAATACCAGTGAACATTATGTCAAACCTTAACTGAGTGAGGACTCCTTGTTCCCCTCACATGTTCGCTCTATATTTGAGCACCTTGCTGCAGAAGTTGTTGATGTATTAGTTTTGCTATGCAGCCTCTTGTGTAACAGAGATCGTTTCTGAATCAAAACAATGCTTAACAAACTCAGAATTACAAACATTGCATTGTCCCACTTAATATCCGGTAGATTTACTTTTATTTTCCCAGGTTTTGAGAGTATTGGAATATGTATTAAAAAGTTTTGGTTTTTTTATAAGTCATCTTACAATAATGTGAGCATCAACCGTACAGTGGAGGCAGAAATCTGAGATACAGATGTTTTAAAAGATGAGCAGTTATAAACACAAGCATGTCTACAGGTAAATGAGGAATAAAAATTGTGCATCTGTTATTTCTTGGCGAAGCGACCCTTAAGTGGAAGGAAGTCATTTCAGGGAGATAAAGCAGCGGATGTGTGCGTTGAAACACTGATGGAAGAGCAGAAATGTCCAATCATCCTCGTATTGTGTTTGCAGCCGACGTCTCCGCCGGTTCCTCCAGTCTGAATGCAGAGTTGGAGCAGGTTGATTATAAATGTGAAGGGCCTGCAGCCACACCACATCAGCTTCACTGACATTTCAAGGAAGGTAGTTAGCAAGACTTCACTGTAATGCCCCTCAATGTGATGTCTTGTCCTCCAGTAAATACATTATCGCGGAGGTGGTTTTGTATGAACCTGCTTTTGGCATTTAGGCGAAATTAAGTTTTTCTCCGAATACAGTGAAAGGACTCTGATGGGTGCTGAGACTGACCTTTTAGCCAAAACAGATCTCCTAATGAGGTGGTATTGATTTAGCTTATGCAATTATCCTCCCTGCAGTCTATTAGATAAGTGTGTGTGTGTGTGTGTGTGTGTGTGTGTGTGTTGTGTGTGTGTGTGTGTGTGTGTGTGTGTGTGTGTGTGTGTGTGTGTGTGTGTGGCAGCATAATTATCGGATATCAACAAAATGGCAGTTGATGGCCTACAGTTCCAGAGAGGTTTCCAATCACGTCTGCTGATGGAAATAAACCCTCCTGTTGTCCTCTGGGCAAATTTAACCCAATTTTAAAAAGTTTCTATATCATAAATATGGCTTTCTTTCATGTTAAAATAAAAGTGTCTGGAAAAAGCTTAAAATGAGGGAGGGGGACAAAAGTAAAAAACAACAAAAACATCAGGAAGAGCTTTAAAAATGTTGATATATCGGGACAAAATGACGATAAAAGTGACAAAAAACGTGGGGAAAAGCTTAGAAAATAACAACCAAATCACTGGATGAAAAAAAAAAAAAGTTTTGATTTTAAATCAACCCAGAAAAACCAAAAGTGGCATTGTTGACAACACGAGGGTTAACTCTCGTCAATGCACAGGGAAAGGTCAAGTCACTGGTGTGTTTTATTATGTAATTCTTTTAATTAAAGTAGAAGCCAATTCCATGTAAGTGTAGCTGTATGCATTGTTCAACATGGTCAGTGTATCGAGTTCCTTGCTGTGGACTGATTCTTGACAGCTGCTGGTCTTGGTCATGGTGGTCCGGGTTAACAGATGCCCACTGTTGGGAGAAAGCGCCTGTCATACTGGAGAATAGATGGGCCTTGTAGTCCCCTGTAGGGATAGGTCTGTTATGTATTTGGGATTTGATTTTCCATACAGTAGGCAAAGGTTGTGAAAAGAAGCGTTGTGTTTTTTTTTGTGTGATTTAATTTTTTCTTTTCCCAGGAGCTTCCTACATCATCTACTGAAGCCAGAAAAGGTTCTCCGTCTAGCCTGGAGCTGTGTTCACATCCCTGATTCAAGATTTCACAACTTACAAGTATGGATGACATTTTTGCCTCTTTTGTCCCCCCCCCCCTCTAATCTTGATCTCTAATGATCTCTAATCCAGTTATTGGCTTTGACCTCGTCTGCACTTTGGATGTCTGGGAAAGGAAAAAAGAAAAAAAGCATCACGGTGTGAGTGACTGAGAAATAACATTTTCCAATTACAGTACACGGTACCCTACCTCCCTTAATCTGTCGGAGTGGTGACTCCATAGATTTTTTTTTTACCCCGTTAAATGGGTTTTTGTGTTGTCAGCCATTCCGGCGTGACCTCCTGCCCCTTCCCCACAACCCCTTCGGCCTTCCAAAAAAAAATGACATCTACAGTGGAATCACGGTATGCACCTCCAAATGACTTTCTATTCCCAACGTCTGCAACCTGGCAGCAGCCGGCTGACAGCTGGCATCACAATTCATTATGTGTCTGCTGGAAAAAAAAAAAAAGGCTGCAAAAGGGCCAGGGAGAAGCTCGCACCATATTTCACTATCGAGACCTGTCAGTGAAGTAATCACCGGCACTGACAAGATGCCAGGGAGTTTTTACATTTATTTTTTATTTTACTGTCTTCTATAAAACAGGCATATGTTTGGAAAACACTGATCCTGGTTTCAGGCCACGGGTTCCTTGTCCTTAACTGGAAGTCACTCTCCTGTCGGCGTTTCTTTGGGTTTTCCAAGGCGCCTCTTCACATTCTCTCATTCATCACTGTCACCTGTTTCAAAGAAAGAAAAAATCTTACAGTCCCTTTCGCCATCTGGCAAAACATGGAAGCCAGAACAAGCATGCTCACATCGCCTAATGCACTATGTATGTAGTTTGTATAATATTATTGCTCTTAGTGGGACAGTCGGTTTCTGTGTATGCGTCTCCGTATTTTCATATAGATACACTGTTGTCGGGTTGCTGGATGTCTGATTTTTATGTCAAACTTGGCCAAAGCTTCAAATAATGAGGTATTTCAGAGAATCAATGTAGTTAATTTCTGCCCAATTTCGGGTCACTTTACTTAGCATTTGGTATAAAAACCTTTATCTGCGAATCACGTTACTGCTGGGACATGTCCGGTTGTGTAGTATTTAGTGTACTCTGTTGACCCACCGACTGTACGAAGACAGCAAGAACAGGAACGGAAAGCTGACCAATCAGAGCAGACTGGGCTTTTTCGGGAGGGGGTTTAAAGAGACAGGCGTCTCAGACAGAGCGTCTCAGACAGAGCGTCTCATACAGAAAGTCTCAGACAGAAAGTCTCAGACAGAGCGTCTCATACAGAAAGTCTCAGACAGAAAGTCTCAGACAGAGGGTGAATACAGGTGCAGCAGCCATGGGCAGTATAAGATTTTTTTTAATCTTTTTTTTTTAATCTTTTTTTTTTTAATCTTTTAAATATGTAAACACGTTTTATTAGCAACACAAAATACAAGTATGAATCTAAAAATGCTATATAATAGGTGCCCTTTAAAGCTTATTAGACTTGAGAGAAAAATAAATGGGTCAATAATTGATAATTGAATGAATTGACAGAATTCTGCCATCTCAATTCTGACAGAAGTTTGATTTGCTACACAGACATGCTAAAGGAGATTGCTACGTAGCATTTAACACGCCTACAAATAGCTACGTTTGCTACAGAATGGTAACATGCTGTATTTTAGCATGTAATATTTAGCATATGTGTGGTGTATGCAGGCCGCCATCAGGAATTATGGACAGCATTTGAGTGTAAGACTAGCTTCATAAGGTACTAACATGCTAGCTGTAGTATTAAAACATGCAGTTAGCTTACAAACCTAATGTGTTTACATGTAACGGTTGCCATGTTAACACAAATAATTATTGAGGGAACATGCTAACGTATTCCATCGGAAATGATGCATTGCATACTCTCCACTGCACTTTAATACTCTGTGCCCAAGCTCCTCTTGTATGTCTATATGCTGCATTTTATATGTTTTTACTCTATTTATTTCCTTGTTTTATATGACACAAGCTGAGGGAACAATATTTCATTTTTTGTATGTACAGAAGTACACATGAAAATGACAAAATGAATCTCTTGATCTTAAAGTATATGTTAGTATATGGTAAGACTCTATGTTAGCATGTTATTTGATCAATAATCTGAAAGTACACCTGAAGTTAACGGCAGTTTGAAGACTTTTATTGGGCGCGGGAATTAGGAAGTTTGACCCGTTGAACACGAAAAGTCAGGAATCACCTATAAAGAATTTTTCCTCTGGAGATTATGAATCTGAAGAGCTTTTTTTTGCAAAACTATCCCATAGCTGTTAAGATAAAATGTGGGGCCGAAGTGTGTGTGTGTGTGAGACTTTCATCTTTGTCGTTATCATCCAACATGTCATCTTGGATTGGAGGACGGATTCTGTGATTTTTAATTTGATCTTTTAACTGACGGACTGGAGTCTTTGGTGGGCTACCTCAGCCTTCTCAGGATCAGATGCTAAGGCTGCATATTTGCTCGCCCCCAAGACTCCATCCAAAGGATCTGAGAAAGTGTCTCATTAAAGCTGGCATTAATTTGAGCTTGTTAAACAACCCAAGACCACTTTCATCTCTTTTTGTGATGGAAACAGCTTTGCTGAAGTTGACAGTAAAGGAAGTTTTCAGTTAAAAGTCAGCAGCTAGATCTCTCCCCATCAGGATGGATTGTGAAAGCAGGGTGAAGGAGCCGGTGCACAACTTTTCCAAAGTCCTTTTTCTAATTAACTTTCCGAGGCTTTGAAGCTCCGCCTGTGAAGTGTGTGTCCACGTCTGAGAGGAGGAGGGGTACAAAGATGCTTACATTTCTACTTTAAGATGGGTCCTCATAGTGTCTTTTTCCAAGGTGTCATGTCCCGGGGTCATTGTGCTCGGTATAGGTGGTCTAGCACCAGTGGACATTTACACAAGTAGCCTACTGTACTCTCTCTGTTCTTCTAGGCCTCCATTTCAAAGAGAAATATTTACAAATCAGGATTTTACATACACTACGCAACATATGATGAGCTTAAAAATGTGATACATTGTTATAACCTTCCGTTTTTAAGTAAAATCATTGAAAAAGTAGTCTTTCAACAACTCAACCATTTCTTGTCACTAAGCAACAGTTTGTATACCTTTCAGTCGGGTTTCCACACACCACAGCACTGAAACGGCTCTTGTCAAAGTCTTTAATGCATCCACCTTAACACAGATAATGGCAAAATTTCAATCTTAGTATTACTTGACTCAGTGTGCATTTGACAACGGTCGAACATGACATACTACTAGACCGATTGGAAAACTGCGTTGGCCTTTCTGGCTCAGTACTAAACTGGTTTGAATCCTACCTAAAGTAGGGATTACTTTGTGTCTATAGGTAATTATGCATCGAGCGTACAAATATGACGTGCGGAGTTCCGCAAGGCTCCATTCTGGGGCCTCTTCTGTTTAACATCTACATGCTTCCACTGGCTCAGATTATGGAGAAAAACAAAATAAGTTACCATAGTTATGCGGACGACACACAAATTTACATAACCTTATCGCCAGGGGACTATAGTCCAATACAAAAACTGACTAAGTGCATCGAACAAATTAACGGCTGGATGTGCCAGAACTTTCTGAAATTAAATGAAGGAAAAACTGAGGTGGTTGTTTTTGGAGCAAGAGAGGAACGATTAAAAGTCTGCGCTCAGCTTCAAACAACAATGTTAAAAACAACAGACAAAGCCAGAAATCTTGGTGTAGTCATGGACTCAGACCTGAACTTTAACAGCCACATTAAGACAATTACAAAGTCAGCCTACTATCACCTTAAGAAATATCAAGGGTTAAGGACTTATGTGTCAACAGGATTTGGAAAAACTTGTCCATGCCTTTATCTTCAGTAGACTTGACTACTGTAACGGGGTCTTTACAGGTCTCCCTAAAAAATCAATCAGACAGCTGCAGCTGATTCAGAACGCGCTGCTCGGAGTCTCACTAAGACCAGAGACTGGATCACATCACTCCAGTTCTGAGTCTTTACACTGGCTTCCTGTGTCTCAAAGAATTGATTTCAAAGTACTCTTGCTAGTTTATAAATCACTTAAAGGTTTAGGTCAAAATATATGCTGATCTGCTACTACACTATGAACACCCAGACCTCTCAGGTCATCTGGGACAGGTCTGCTTTCTGTCCCCAGAGTCAGAACTAAACAGGGTGAAGCAGCTTTCAGTTTCTATGCTCCTCATATCTGGAATAAACTCCAGAAAACCTGTAGATCCGCTGCTACTCTCAGTTCTTTAAATCAAGGCTGAAGACCTTTCTATTTGATTGCTGCCTTTCTTTAAAGATTAATCATTTCTTTAAATTTATGCTGCACTGTAAATTTTTACTTGTGTTTATGTTTCTCTTTGTTTTTAACTGTCTATTCATGTGTTTTACCGGTTTTTAATGCTGGATTTTAACTGTTTTTACTTGTGTTTTTATCTGTTTTAACTGATTTTGTGTAAGCACTTTGAATGGCCTTGTTGCTGAAATGTGCTATACAAATAAAGCTGCCTTGCCTTGCCTAACTGAAGTCTATAAATAGTGAAAAGGAGCTAATCTTGAACAGATGCAACAGTTAATGCTAAACTCAAGGACTCCTTCGTCCCTCATGCCATTAGTCTATACAACTCCTCACTAGGGGGGAGGAGGAAAAGGGCAGAGAGGACCATAAATAATACACAGTACACACAACATACATACATACATACATACATACATACACGCACACCTGGACTTAAATTCACACCTAGTCACTTATCACTTTATCCCTTCAATACTGGACTCAACACTGACACTTTAAAATAATTTATGGTCTTTTGTTGTTATTTGACAATGTTCTTATTGTTGGGATTATCATTATTATTGTTATTTTGTTGTCTTTATACTGTCTTTTTTATCTTTTTTAATTCTTTTTTCTTGCTAAAACTGCTGCTGGAATTTTCAATGTCCTTACGGGAGTCATCCCAAAAGGATCAATAAAGAGAAGTCTAAGTCTAAGTCTAACTCTAAACATAATGCACAGGAACAAACTGGGACTATTTTTCTGCATTGAATACTTTCTTTCTGACACCTACACATATTGGCTCTGTAAACAACATATCATCGCCTTGTGAAGTTGATATGGCAAATGTGTAGGGCAGAACTAACGGGGGCGAATAACCGGAGCAGACACAGAGCAACAGGAGAATTTCTTTGGAGTCGTGATTTCGTCCGCTGGACGATGAGAAACAGCCTGATGATCAGACTAAATTGCCATTTTGTCTCGCTTCAGTCTTACACTGTGTTCATGCAAAACCATCCCATAGTTAACTAAATCTTTGGTTTGGAAGGGGGTTTATTTTGTCTCACCTTAACCAATCAGCAGTGAGTGGTGTATCCATCCCCCCCCCCCATTTCATTTCATTTCATTTCACACAGAATCTGCCAAAGCACTTCCAGTGTATATATATTTTTTTACGTTTAATGAAATATGTCTATTGAACAATTCCCATCCACACTTTTCTGTCATTTCGAAGGTATGTACAAAATAATACAATTAAAACTAAAAGAACACAAACAAAATATTAATTTAACATGTCCGAATAGGCAGAAGCTAATTCAATCCTTCCCCTGTTCCACTATTATATAATAATCATCATGAATGGCTTCATATTTTACCCCTAATCCCCATATTTATATCACGTGTCTTTAACACATTCTTTACAATTTCATACTAATGGACCACAAAATAAGAAAACACACATATTTGCATATGTCTATATTCACCATAGAAAATAATGTAATAGAGTTACATCTGATACAGGCTAGGTGTCTAGCTCTACAGTTAGATTATATCCCTGTTTCTCCCTGTGGCCTCACAGCAAGAAGGTTTCCAATCCAGGTTGTTCCGGGCCTTTCTGTGTGTGTATGTTGTATGTTATGTTTGCGGGGG
>NC_045738.1:19162315-19164202 GCF_008692095.1 Etheostoma spectabile | reverse complement strand
GGGGGGAGTTTCCTCCGGGTGCTCTGGTTTCCCCCACCATCAAAAACATACTAAGTTCTCCAGCACTTGCTCAGATCTGGACTCACCGGTCCCCGGGCGCTGTGATTGGCTGCCCACTGCAGAGAATGAATTTAGCTACATGTGTGTGTGACAGTAAAGTACCGTTACCTAAATCCGGCCCAGTAAGCTCGGACGTATTTACAGCAGCTTTTTTTTTTGGTTTTTACAACAGCTCCACATCACACAAATATATACAGTGGAGCATCAAACAGTTAAACTTAAAAATGTTCATATTTGAAATTCTGTCCCTGTCTAAACTAAACCCTCTTACTGCATGCTGTCCAGTATTTGCATCATGTCTGCGTGCTGTTACTGAAATCTGTCCAATCAGGCCGGTTTCCAGTGTTTGAGCTGAAAGTGTTCAGTCAGCAGGTTTACTTCTCTTAATTAAAGAAGCGGGTGGCTGTCATAAAAGTCAGGGTCGAGCATTGTGAGGACTTTGCTTTTAAATTCATCCAATAAATACACTTTTAATTAAAATGAAACTTTCTTGCAAACATCATGAATAGCTTCTTTTTTTCTTCTATTGAGCCAGAATACAAAGTCTTAAAAAAAGACAGCCTACAGGTAGGACAGCGTCAGCATTTTGTCCTTTTTTTTTTTCTTTTTTCTTTTTTTCTTTTTCTTTTCAATAGCATGAGCTCTAATGTTGTGAAGAATGAAGGTGCTTATGATTCAGTAAAATGAACTGAATGATTGAAATTTACCAATCAAACGTTGCACAGCATGTCCATATTGACAAAAGTCTTGAACTTTTTTGTTTTAATGCTTATTATGTAACATGTCAGATGTCACATAAGTTACATAACCGGGTTGCCGGCGTATGAACCGCGGAACCATAAATCACGTATTAGGTGGAACAGTTAAGTAGCACCTTACCCATCACTTCTAGACGGCACACATGTGAAAGCGATGGGTCAGGACCCACATGGAGTCCGCCATGTCTCTCGGCAAAATCAAAGGCGGGAATTTATCACTCAATGATTGATTTATGTCAGACTGCATGTTAAACGGGGGCCAATTAGCATTAGCATGCAGTCTTTCACCACCTGCATGATGTCATGATGTGCAAAGGTTGGCTGTCGTAAATGTTGTCAAATTGTGGACAATATGGGGGGGTACTTGTTGTCTTCCACTATGCTTCCCATGAATGTCTTTCAGATCAGCCCTTTAAATGAGGCTGAAACCTGATCCCAGCATTATTCTGACAAATATATAATTCTTGTGTACAAAATGTACAGAGTAATGATATAATTACAGAGTGGAATATGAACCATTAGGATGGCAACAAGATGTGGACAACACAAATTGCTGCTCATGAGCTGCCAATTTAAAAGGGCTCATTAAAGCGTGTACAGAGACACAGACAGTAAATTAAAGGACCACAGTTTGATCCTTTTTAATTTTGCTCATTCAGCTCCGTACGTGCAGGCTAAATAAGGATTCTCAGCAACACATTTAGGAGACGGTCCTCGTGTTCACATAGAAATACAACCAAAGAAAGCTGGGTTAGATTGTCCACATACTCTTTATCGGTCGGATGAAACTAAAATAGTGGAAGAAGATGGGTTATTTCACAAGACAAGAAAAGAGTCAGCAACTCACTCTCTCCTGCAAAACGCCCATAACTCTCCCTCCAGTGTGTCTGGGCTGTTTATCGGAACTGTAAGCGCGTTGGCAGCTCGCTCCGAGGGTTTGGGGAGGACTTGTAGGCCGCAAACTGCGGCACATTCGGAGTCTTTTAAATGCTCCATAAACACTGGTGGAGAAACACAGAGCTGCTCCACACACAGTGACAAGACATCCATCCGCTGCCCCCCCCCCCCC
>NC_045738.1:19159032-19162305 GCF_008692095.1 Etheostoma spectabile | reverse complement strand
CCCCACCCACACACACACACACACACACACACACACCTACTGAGCAATATGCAGACTCTTTTTTTTTCCCTAAAATGGCTTCAGTGAAAACTATTACATTTCTCAATCTGATATGCTTCTGCTGCCTTTTCATAAGCATTTCCATGAAAGAGCCCTTTATGCCGAGGCAAATGAGAGGAGAAATTGCAGTTGTTACACGATGTCTGGGCTGCCAGGAACATCACAGAGCTCTGTCCTTCTTATGAAATCCTTCCGATCAGATTGGATGGAGCAGACCGAGCCAGAGCCAATACTGGAGAGTCAGAATTAGCTGACTAACCTCCCTGGTTGTCAGTTTTACTGAGTCATACTGGAGCATTGATTCTCAGCTGACCTACATAAGTCTGGCAGATTCTGCCCTCTGTCAACACCTCCGTCCGGCAGCCGGTGACCGTCATTCCACGAACATTTGGTTTACCGCCTCGTTATCAGCACATATTGTGTAAGCCGTCTTTTCCTGTGTCTGCTCCCTCATCCTCTTTGTCTGCTTTACGATTGAAACATTGTGATAGAACATTTAACTTCACCTTTTGTGTGATTTTTATTAGCTTTTTTTCCACCATGATTAGGGTTTTTTTGTGTTCTTTGTCTGTGTCTTTTGTGTGTATTGTCGATGCTTCTTTGCAAGCCCGGTCTCACACTTATAAAGTCACAGCGAGATGGCAGTTAAAGCCTTTTTATGTTGATGTGATGCATCTCTGAGGGAAGCTCGAAATACATTACCCTTTTACCAAATGAAAGGGTGAAGCTATGAGAGGGATTCAAATCAAATCCTTTAAAGTTGATCCCTGAATCGTGGGCATTGATTTGAGAATATGGAGCCCACACCTCCCTCACCTAATTTGTTACATCAGGATGCGTTGGATGAGGGAGAAATGGATAAATTACAACTTAATTACATCCTTTGGAAATTTACACCGTTTTTGCTATCCACACACACCCCCAGCCCATAATACCTCTCTGCTGGCTACTATGACCCACAAGCTGTCAAATGAGATTGCATATGAGAGGTGGGGTTACCTTGTTGTCCCAAATTACATTGGATTGGACACATTTATGTTTGAGTGCAGAATGATTCATCAAATATGTTTAATATATACTTAATTACAGCTACGGTGGCCTTCACGCTTCAAAAAGCCAGTTTCTTGCTCTTTTTAATGTCGATTTTCTTTCTTTACTCCTATTCCTGAAAGTTGGATTTTTGAATACGTGTGGCCCTCCATGTTTCCTTCTGCAAAGTTGCCGGGACCGGTAAGCGACGATACCCATTAGCAGCATTAGCAGCACCTGTGAGTTTATCACATGACAGTGAAAACGAGAAAGGCGGAGCAGTGCTTCCTGTATGTCCCTTACCGGCTAACGTGTTTCAAAATGGCGCATGAACATGGAGTGTGTACCCCAGTTCATGCAAATGGAAATGTAGAATTTCAAGCCAAAAGGAGTTAATGGTGGTGGTAAATATTCATGAAAAAGGACAAGTTTGTTAACGGGCAACACGGATTTTGATAATGAACCACTAAACACGTTACACACTGGACCTTTAATGTTGTATAGGAAGAAAAAAAGATGGAGTTTTTTCATCAAACCAGTCTCAAAAGAAGAGTTTTTAGGCTAGCAGCAAGGCTTTAGGGATAACATCGGTCTGTTGGTCCAGACTGAAATGTTTGCACTTTCCCAGCAGCCTCAGCTGTACTTTGTGTTTTGTTTAAAGGTGTTATGCAAAAGGAATTACCTTGACTTTAGTGCAAATTAGCAAATGTTAACGCTAACATTTAGCTCAAAGCATCCCCATGTTTACATGAAAATACAGCCTCATAATGCTTTTAGCTTATGTACAGTATGTATGTTAATAACTACTATAACTATAAACACAAGTGCTCAGGATTAGACTTAATGATAATTGTATTCTTGATTTCATTGTGATTATTTGGGGGTAATTTTAATCCCAGTAAAGCGGTCTGGCAAAATATGTTGTTAAAAGAAAAACCTGCTTCTTACTATGAGCCGTGTGGTCATACATGAGCATTCAGCCAAAGCTTATTCCATATTGGTTATTGATTACATAACAGACTTCCTGTTTTTGTGTTTTTTCCTGAGCTCTGTCTAATGGTTGGGGCAGGACTCAGTTGGAAAAAGGTGATGTCACACAGCTCTGTGCTCCAATCAGGATTTTAAGAACGCCTCACGATGTTTTGTTTCAACTCTCTGAACATTGGTTGTTGCACATTTAACGAAGATGAAGAAATACTTGGATGTTTGACTGAAACCTAGTTTCAGTGACTTTAAAAAAAAAAAAAAGCAATACGTGTTTTCTTACCTTGATCACGACATTACATTTTCAAACTGGATTAATTCAAAGGGTGTATTGATTATTTTCTCTTCAATCTCTTCAAATCTGTTCAAGTGTAACTTCATTTCACAGCCAATAAGAAGAGGAGAGGCCAGCAGAGGAGCCTGCCAATGCTTTACTTCTACTACGTTACATTTGAGTGGTGAGATACCTGGTTTCTCTTTGACTTAATTTGTCTTTGGCTCTGAAGCTCGTATTCACCTTATGTTGCTTTCTGTGCTTTTTCTAACAGTCTCCATTTCATCAGGTTGGGACACGGACACACTGGACATGATGCCGGTAGAAACCGGTAAGAAAGTTATACTTGGTATTATACATTACATCATGTACATTATATTATACATCATTGTAAAGTTGTATAACATATAAAAACTTTCAAGATTTGAAAGGATGGAAGGTGTGTTTCTACATTTTGAATTAAAACATTTAGATGGTTGGTATCACATTTTAAAACTACGATTTGAGGCTTAGATTTGAAGTTACTGTGAATGTCAATGTATAGTGACCTTTGACTGATCATGGCTCGTGCATTTACACATGGGGGGGTTAATGAAAGTGTACTTGTAAGTGTGTTATTATAAATAAATGAAAAATAACAATGAAATGGAACAACGGAGAAATTCTAAAAGGTGTAGCCATCAAGACATCTAAGCAGTTTCTGAGTAGATCTGTCCTACACACAGTTCTCACAACAAAGAAATGAAAAACCACAAGTTTGTACTCCAGTATCTGACTGAAAATTCAGCATTCAAAAAAACTCACTTTTTAGTGTGACTTGGAAAAACTAACACTTTACATTTCCAGAAATGTTTTTTTAACACGTCTTTATTTTTATTTTTTTAAGTTCCATACGATTCAATTTTATTTATATAGCGCTAAATCAC
>NC_045738.1:19158893-19159022 GCF_008692095.1 Etheostoma spectabile | reverse complement strand
ACAACAGTTATCTCATTGCGCTTTCCATAAAGAGCAGGTCCAGACCGTACTCGGGGATGTTATTTACAGAAACCCAACCGTTCCCTCCAAGAGCAAGCACTAGGCGACAGAGGCAAGGAAAAACTTCCT
>NC_045738.1:19158634-19158883 GCF_008692095.1 Etheostoma spectabile | reverse complement strand
AGAAACCTCGAGCAGAACCATGGCCCAGGGTGGGCGGTCATCTGCCTCGACCGGTTGGGGGTAAGAGAGAGAGAGACGGAGAATGAGGAGAGGGAGAAGATGACTGGGCAGAATGTAGCAGGGTTGTTGAGCAGGAACATGGATGGCAGCAGGTGACTCCAACCACAGATCCAGAGCCAGAAACACCTGCAGGAAGCGATAGGAGGAGAAAGGAGGGGGGCGAGAGAGCACAAGACTCCGGGAAAGGGA
>NC_045738.1:19155879-19158624 GCF_008692095.1 Etheostoma spectabile | reverse complement strand
CGAGTTAGTAACATGCATTAATGGAAGGAAGTTAGTGACATTCGCACAAACAGAGTTTTGTACAGATAATTGATAACAAAAGGACCTTTGAACCCATATACTGGGCCTTCCACACACCTGTTTTCAGGTCCCTATAGCCCACCCACAGAAAAACTAATAAAAACCAGAAAACACACACACACACACACCAGGACAGAAGAGACATAATAGACAAATCAAAAGAATTAGCTCAGGGCTCTGTGAAGCCTGGTCGGTTTCTGTCAGTTTCTTCATTGATATCTGATGTGTTGACATGGGCTAAAAACGGATGCCAGATTTTGCGGAAAGTCTTAAGGGAGCCTCTTAAAGAACACCTGATCTTTTCAAGCATTACCAGAAATGTTTTAACAAGATCAAACCGATGCCCGTCACTAAAGTGCAGTGTTACCAACAGAAAACTTCAATAATTAACATGTTGCCAGAGCCGGATCTAGGCCTAGGCCTTCCAGGCATGTCCCTAGGGCCCATTTGCCAAGAGGGAAAAGTCAAAATGTTTTTGTTTTTTTGAATACTATTTATAGGATATAAATACTATGTGTAGGATTTCATCTAAGGTTGTATATATTTGTGTGATATATTATTATATTGTGTAAATATAATTTACTCAAACCCTAATCATGGTGAGTTTACTCAAAGTAAAAACTCCAATTGGGAGTACTGTATTGTACTGTACTCCCAGTGTGTTTCCGGTTCCGTATGTCTAGCCATAACGGTTACACTACCACTTTTTTGGGATGCTTTCAGAAAATGCCAAAGATGGGATTCACACAGGTTTCTCTTACGCCCTTCAAATAAGCCTTAATTAGAGGCATTAAAATACCTAAATATATAAGATAGCATAAACAGCATGAGGGATTTAAAAATAATCTTCTTTATCCACCAAATAACAAAGTTCATTTGGAGGGATCCCAAAAATGCAGTATGCCTAGTGCGAGCTTTCCATTTAATCCGGCTCTGGTTGTGGCTAATGTGTGTTTTATTTGCTGCATGCTGTCCTGGATTTTGTTCTGCTGGCCTTCGCCATAAAAAGAGCTGAGGTCAGTGGGCAGTTATGCGGTGTGGTCGGCGTGCCTGGCACTCGTGTGCTCATCCGTGTGCGCGTGTGTTTCTGGTTCAATCCAGCACGATCAGGCGAAGCAGAGGTCTGGACTCAGCAGTTGAGACACTTTTGCCCGGAGATAAGAACCACACCTGTGCTTGTCTGTTCCGTGAGGACTCTGGTTTCACACACAGACTCATCCAGGCTCACACTCTCTCAGCCTGCCATAACCTGTTCACCCCTGCACCTGTCCTCATCAGGACATCTTGTCCCCAGCCCCCCATCCACCATCTCACCTCACATCCCCACCAACACCACCGCCACCACCTCCTCCCCCTGTGCAGGCCTGGACTCCATCGCTGTCCTGTTAGAGCCAGCTGGAAATCCCCCAGCACAACCGGTTCTGGGCGCTTCCTCCCAGTCCACAGTGATAAGCTGTTGGATGCAACAGCTCATTCCACACAAATCTGTCCTGCCAGACCAACTGTGTCCATATTAAAACAGAAGAACAGGACCATCTAAGGTCAAACGTGTTCAAAAGTACTACTGGTATTGAAGTGTGTAATATAAATATAGCATGTATAGTACATTATTTCTTCACCTCTTCCTCTTCACTACATTCAGAGGGAAGTACAGTATTGTACTTTCTATTCCACAACCATAATCTGACATCTGCTTTAGTTACTTGTTACTTTACAAATAAGACTTTTGCACACACAACGCACGTAGTTTATAAAATATGATGTTTTATTATAAATTAAACCACCCAACAACATACAGACCTACAAGTCCAGCTGAAATGAAAAGCTGATTAAACTCTTAGTTGATGGACGTTTTGGATCGTTTTCAGTTTCTAAAATGTTTTGTGCATTGAGTACTTTTAAAACTTTAAGTACATTTTCCTGATGATACTTACCTACTTTTACTTAAGTAACATTTTAAATGCCGGAATTTTAATCATAACAGAGTATTTGTACAGTGTGGTATTAGTACTTTTACTTAAGTACAGGATCAGAATACTTCCTCCACCACTACCTTCCTGTGACTGCTACTGTTTACTATTCCAGCTCTTTATGCTGTGTCCTCAGACGAACAGAGACCTCCTCTCTGTCTCTCTCGGATGGGCAAAGGAAACCCAATCGATCAGACACTGATGCTGCTGGATCTACTTTCCACGAGAGGCAATCTCAGGGTGTTTCACCGTCTAGAACACAACTCTTGCTTTTGTGAGCTGACTGTGCGATGGTAGTTTACGTGATTGGATCTGCCATTTAAGAGTTGTCGCCCAGAGCTTGGAGAATCAGTGGAAACACAGTGTCAGGCAGAGATTTCCACTTGTGACCGGCTTCATTTATGTAGGTAAATACATATGCCCACTTAGATTCTGTAAAAAATGTAAATACGCTTGGTTTCACATTCACACACATAATCTGCCATGTGCTGAATTGCTGGCGTAATAGTCTCGCTTTACCAGACCTTCCTTCACAGCGCTGCGGAGGAGGGTCTGGCTATTCCACACAGCATTCTGGGATGGGAGAAAAACTTGCTCTGGTTTATTGACATTTCTTTAAACCGCTGCAAAATTGCCTCTGGAAGGAACTTGTTTTGGTGGAACATGTGTACGTTCAAAAGTTGGATTTACCCTGCAGAGATCTGAGGAGCAGTTA
>NC_045738.1:19153961-19155869 GCF_008692095.1 Etheostoma spectabile | reverse complement strand
TCAGAAATCCACCGGAGTTTAAAATTCCAACACATAGAAAGCGGAAGGTAACGGACATCCGGCAGAAAAGAGGGACACATGGAAGTATTTTTGGTTGTAACGGTGCCATCCCGGTCCCATCCCGGTTGCGAGCCTACTAGCTGGCCACAACAATCCGTTAAACTATTTTATGTAGCTTCGTGCAAACATTGAATGGTGTAATACCGTGTTCACCAAAGTTCTCTGCAAAAGCGCCACATAAACTTCAACTCAAGTGGATTTTAGTCAGAAAAACCCGACTTGCTGCCGTTAACATTGAGGCTGATGAGAGCACTGAGCTGACTTATCAAACCGTTCTATAAATGTGCCATGAAAGCAAAACAATTACCTAAAAGAGTCTCAAAAGCTCCATAGAGCTGCAGGTTTGGTGAGAATTCTCTGTGGAGTTGTTACCACGAACAGCCCCCTTTTATCAGTGCATTAAACATAGTCATTTGATTTAATTTGTCATGTACTACAAACATGATTAACAGTGTTTTCAACATCCTTTGCTACCATTTCACCTAGTGACCAGACTGACCAATTACTGTTCTTTTAGCTTGTGTCAAACGGATGATGTTGCTCTTTTTGGGGAGGATGATGGACAAATAGAAGGGCTGTAGTCAAGACCAGCTTTGGCAAGTCCAAGACAAGTCCATGACCAGGACCAGTAGAGTCCAAGACAAGACCGAGTCCCAAAAGGTTTGAGTCCAAGTCAAGACCGAGTCCAAGACAGAAAAAAACGTATTATGCATAACATAATCAAGACAATCATTTTTGGTTTCACTTTACCTCCAATATTATTATCAACGTAATAAAAACACCTGTACTCAGTCGAGACCAAAAGCCATATTTGGCAAGACCGAGACAAGTCTGAGTCCAAATACTAGCGAGACCATAGAAAATCGGTCTCAAGTCCGGACTTGAGTACCACAGCCCTGACAAATAGTGTATCAGGGTTCTGTAACTTTCATGCAAACCTGTTTTATAACTTACTTATTGTAAATCTGCACTGTTTGGAACCTCACATAACCCTTCATGAAGTAGATTATTTGAACTCTGGAGTTTTTTTTTCTATCCCTTGAATTCTACCATTTGTACTCAGATGACACCAAAGAGCCACACACAGAAACTCAAAATTGTAAGTACAGTATCTGCGGGTGAATAAGATAAGTGCAGTGTGGCTTGTTGAAGTAGTGGAAGAGTGAGAAGATAATCCTGAAGAAATACAGAAAACGACCCAACACTCAAGGGTTTATGGGTATAAGGAGACAGATGTTGGTGTCTGATATCCAGCCGTTCCTCATGCTTGGAAAGCTGAGCCTAACAAAAATGAAATGAAGGGAAACATAGAGCCAAGATGAGGTGAAATTCCTCCTATAGGGTCAAGGAGTACATGTCTCAACTCCTTTAAGTTTTTCAAACAGTGGTGGAATGTAAATAGGTACATTTACTTATGTACTTACGTACAAATTTCTGGCACTTTTCCTGTCGTGCCACTTTCTACTCCTAGTCCACTTCATTTTAGAGAGAAGTAGTGGACTTTGTACTCCACTACATTTATCTGACGGCTTTAGTTACTTTACAATTGAAGATTTTTGCACAAATAATAAAATGTGTTTTATCACAAATTAAACTTCCTAACAATACATAGTCTTATGAGTACAGATGAAATTATTAGTTTTAATGAATAACGATCAGTTTACTGACACAACGGTTTTGATCATTTCCAGTTTCTAAAATTCTTTTGAAATTCTCAAATTTATTTGGATACTTAAATTACATTATCCGGATGATACTTACACTACCGGTCAAAAGTTTGGGTTCACATGCAAATTTCCATTTCACTCCATTATAGACAGGATAGCAGCTGATCTGAGTGGGTGGCTG
>NC_045738.1:19143605-19153950 GCF_008692095.1 Etheostoma spectabile | reverse complement strand
AATATCTACATTGCCCATTATCAGCAACCATTCATCCAATGTTCCAGAGGCACATTCTATTTACTAATCTGATATTGTTTTAAAAAACTAACTAGAAAAACATTGGCAAACTCTTTTGCAATTATGTCAGCACATAATGTAATCTAAAAACTGCTGCCCTGGTTAAAAAAACAATGCAACTGATCTCAGCTGGTATTCTGTCTACAATGGAGTGCAATGGAAATTTGTGAGTGACCCCAAACTTTTGACCGGTAGTGTACATACTTTTACTTAAGTAACATTTTCAATGTAGAACTTTTACTTGGAACAGAGTATTTTTACTGTGTGGTAATAGTACTTTTTTTACTTAAAATAACAACATTTGACTTTGTGGTGAAAAGAAACCTCGCTGAACGTTGCATCTCATCCAAAGTCACTTTGGATGTTGACCCCCAATCGATGAGCCGCTCTTAGTGTCTCATTGGATTTTCATTTATTTCTGCTCTGAGAAATGTGTTGTCCCTGGCCAAATTCTTTATTGAACATGTCACCTGAAAAAATAAAAAATACTGCGCTGATGAGATTCTGCACATTATGGATCAGTATGTTATTATCTAGCATCACAATAATAACTTTATTTGATGTAGCACCTTTTACAGACGTCACAAAGTGCTTAACATCCAACAGTAAATAAGCAAGGAAAAAATAATTGAAATACCAATGAAAATCACTTAAAAGATTAATACCTAAAACCCAAAGTTACAAACAAAAGTCAAAAGTGAATTTAAACAAGTCTTCAGCTGCTTTTTAAAAGCTTCAACAGAAACTGCAGAACTTAAAACAGTAGGAAGGGCATTCCACAGGTTTGGAGCCACCGCTTCAAAGGAACGGTCACCTGTGGTTTTTAAGCAAGTGCATGGTACCACCAGTAATCCCTAGTTAGAAGACCTGAGAGATCTGTTACTGGTGTACGGATGGAGCAGGTAAGAGATATAAACAGGGGCCTGACCATGGAAAGCTTTAAACTGTAAGTCAGAACTATAACTTTAAATTGGGTCCTGAGCTTGATCGGAAGCCAATGTAATAGTATATATAATGAATATATATACATTTACTGTATATAGAGTATAAAATAGGAGTGATGTGCAACATTCTTCTGGACAGCCTTGCAGCAGAGTTCTGGACCAGTTCTAGACCGTCCTGGGACGACTTGCTGAGACAGGTGAAAATGGAGTTACAGTAATCAAGGCGAGACGATATAAAAATACGAATGACCATCAATGCAAAACCATAGCTCTAAGTTTGCCAATGTGTCTTAATTGAAAGAAACATGTGGGGGTCAGTGATTTGATATGTTGCATAGTGTCCTGAGCAAAAACATGGACTTCGGTCTTATCTTCATTAAGCTGTAAGAAGTCATATGCCTGCGAGTCTTTGGTGGATGTCAAACATTTAAGCAATTCTAACACTTTGTCAGTCTCTTCCGGCTCAAAAGAGACATAGAGCTGGACGTTATCTGCACAGAAGCGATTTCTCCAATTTGGCTAATTATATGTCCCAGGGGAAGCATATGCAATGCAAATAAAATCTGACCTAACACAGAACCCTGAGGCACCCCACAGGAAGGGTTTCTGAACAATAGGGACCAAGAGACATAGAACAACTTCCATCTGAAAGATAAGAAGTGATCCAATCCAGTGTCCTACCTGAGATACCAACCCAGTACTTAAGTCTTTCAAGCGAGGTGTTGTGATCCACTCTATCAAAAGCTGCGCTAAGGTCCAGCAACACCAAAACCGAGCATTCACCCATGTCAGAGAAGAGCAGTTTCTGTTAAGTGTTTCTGACGGAAGCCAGATTGAAATTTTTCTAAAATATTGTGTGTATTACAGAAAGCTGTGTGAGCTGTTTAGCAACAACATTTTCTAAAAAACATTTAAATAAAACGCACCTTGGAAATGGGCCTCTAATTTTCAGGAACTGATGTATCCAGGTTAGTTTTCTTCAGTAGTGGCAGAACAACTGCATGTTTAAAGCGCCCATGTTATGCTCATTTTCAGGTTCATAATTGTATGTTGAGGTTGTACCAAAATAGGTTTACATGGTTTCATTTTCATCTCACTTGTTTTAGCCACAGAGTGAGACATCTCACCTCAATACAATCTTTGTTGGGAGTCGCACATATGCAGTACGTAGGTAAGGCTCACATCAGCTAGATAACTCTTTTTCCCAACTTTGATCAGTCCAAGGCAGAATTAGCTGGGAGACTTCTTCTAAACGGGGGGCACTTGTGGAATATCTGCAGAACAGGGACATGGAAGTAGTTCTTTTGGAGATTATGGTCAACTAGTGTGTGTTGTGGCAGGGTTTTGCCAACGAGCTGGAATGCTATCGCTAACGTGCAGATTTTAAACAGCTCACCCGGAGACTGAAGGCAGAGGACATTCAGACACCCATATCTCACTCAAACCAGCATGGATAGTTATTTTTTATTAACACCCCAAATCACAGAAAAGGTGATTTTTCATAATATGGGCACTTTAAAATATAAAGTGACACAGACTGCAGAGAGCTGTTGAGTATAGCGAGAACCCAAGTACTCACAGACCCAAGAACATTTTTAAATAAGAAAGTTTATACAGTATCTACTGGGCTCGAGGAAGATTTCATACTGCAAACCAGATCAGTGAATTCTTGTTGCAAGATTGGAGCAAAACAGTTCAAGATTGGTGGCCGGATTGAGTGAACCAAATATGGAGTAGTAGATTGGAAGATGCTATTTCTGACATCACAAATGTTTATTCACAAAGAAATGGGGAAAGCCACTGCAGTCCTTATTTGAAAGCACTGACACTTCAGGAGGAGCAGGATTGACAATGTTGTTGATGGTTTCAAAAAGGACTCTAGGGTTACTGGAAGAAGGTTAGCAAAGTAAGATGTCCTTGCCTCCTTAACCATGTTGTATTCAGTCAATAGGTCTTTGTGTTACAGCCGGTGAACATGAAGCTTGGAGGATTTTTACTTTTGTTCCACCCTCCAACATGTATGCCAGAAACCCTGAATGAAGTCATTTAGCCGTGGAGATAAGTTGACGAGGTGGAGCCACCTTATCCAAAACTGATGAGCATATGTCTTGAAGGAGTGGACCGGACAATTAATATAAGCATGAGAAGACAGGACTGCACTTTGGTCAAAAAGCTCCAAAAAAAACTTTATTTAATAATTATAGCTATTTATTTTCCTGTGCAGTATTTATTTCTGACTGATAATTCACAAAATTGTCTAGCTGCCACATAACCCCTCGGGGAATATTACACTCACAACTTTAAATGAAGTCAGATATTCTTTCCGTCACGATCACACTCTTATTTTCTGACTATTTTGAGGTTATAGCGACTCCTTTAAACTCATAATTTCCCTCTCAACTCTTTTTCTAAACACTGAGTGAAGATTAGAGGCCAGTTTCTGCTGCCTTCCTTGCAGGGAGAAAATTGTCTCTTTCAGTATTCACCCTCTCCTGAGTTGTGGTAGCAGAGCTGATTACTCTGCAGGTCATAAGTTAATTGTTTATGTGACTCGCATGTCAGCTAGAAATATGCCATCGGCATCCTTGAAAGAGGGATAAAATGCTTGAGACTGCGTTGACTTTAAAGTGCACAGACGGCAGGAAGTAAGTGGGACAAAAAAAAGCAAAATTGTATTTGAAGCTTGTTGCAATAGTGTCAGATATTAACCCACAGATCACAGTAATCAGCAGCAATACGGAAGAGGCTTTTTCATCTCCGCTTCAATTTTATTTATAGTATCAAATCATAACAACAGTTATCTCAAGACAGGTCTAGACCAGTGACTCAACTGGTGGGTTCGGACCCATATTTGGGTCGGGGATGCATTCTGGGTGGGTCGCGGACAGCTGGTCAATAAATATTTAAATAATATTTAATGCACATCTGATTTTGGACTTGTTTTTATTTGGGGGGGAAAATATTTTGACAGACATGCGTCAAAGCCGTGCAGCAGCCTAGCGCCGTAGCCATGGTAACTATCATTTGATAAACGTTGACTTTAAGTTTGTGTTGATGTTTGGAGGCAAGATAGCAAAGTGCAAATATAACCTGGAGAATTTAAAATGTGGATTGCGTTCATTGAGGATAAAAATGGACAGAAAAGACAGGTAAGTAAAAACATCTCCGTTTTTTTTTTAATTCACTTTTATACATCCGGTTGTCACGGTCCTGCTGTGTTTCTTACTAATGTTCTCTGAATGCAGAGATATGGATAGAAGTTAAATATCTTATTTTGTAGCCTTATTTATTTTGTGCAGTTTTGTTCATGTCATGTTCATCCTCAGTTTCTTATTAAAGTGCTCTAAAATGCACTTTGCACATGTAAATATGTGTATTTATGTTCCTTTTTTATTAAAGATGGCATATGTGTGTTTTTGAAGGCTATTTTTGAAAAATAAATTAGCTTGGTTTGGTTAAAGTGGGTCAACAGAAAACTTGGTTGTACAGATTAAGACACTAACAGAACAGTGCAGGACTTGTATTATTTCTACAGTGTGGTATTAGTACTTTTACAAAACTACTCTTCCACCACTGGCAGTTGTATAAAGGTTAAGTTCTGAATGAAATAAAGCAAATTGCAAAGGTTTGACTGTGGACATACTGCAAGTTTTTGGGTCCACACTGAATGAACTACCGGTAATATTGCTTGGAGGGAAAGGCTCTCCAGAGACTGAGGTGCAAAACGGTAAAAGCTCCCTCTCCCTTGAGTAAAATTTTCAAACTTACCTCAGATGTTTGTGCATCATTCATTTTTGAAAGGCAGATGTTGAACTTTCCACAGTCTGGGCCTTTGTGTAACTTCCACCAGCTTGTCCACTGAAGCCTCCAAGGCTGCGTCTTCTTACACTTTAAGGGATTCCCGCATGGCTCCATTTTTGCTAACTTCACCTCTCTCAGCCGCCCACCTGCTTATGCTGACGACAGCAGCTCTGAGGCTGACCCGCCCATGGCTCACGCTGATACTCAATTAGTCCTGGAGCAGCGGTGCTCCCATCCAACTAATGATTCACAGCCTCACTTTCTTTCTTTCTCTCTTTCTTTTTTTCTTTCTTTCTTTCTCTCACTCCTTAATCTGAGACATGTCTTCTTCCCCATCCAACTCATTTTTTCTTGAAATTGCATTTCTCAAAATGGTGTTGTCTCAGGATCATTACTGTCGATGTGAGATTGAAGGGATGACAGTTTTGAGCAATGTAGATTTGTCATTGCAGGCGGTAACATGTTTAGTCTTTGTCTCACCGTGCGTGCATGCGTGCGTGCGTGCGTGCGTGCGTGCGTGCGTGCGTAAAATGGGAGCCAGGCGCGCAGCCACAGGATTGATTTCCAAGACTTACCTCATTGATTTCTGTCTTCGCCACCCATTTGTTTTCTTGTTGGATGAATCAACAGACATGCATCAAATGAGTCACGTCGCTATCACACGGGGGAAGACGTGAAAGGGGGGTGTGGTTTATGAATATGTCATTATTCCTTTTAGTTTGCACACATGCAGCACAGTTGGCCTCCGGCTGCTTTATTACTGATCTGCTTAGTGAGGTTTTCATGGTGACAAAAGAGGCGCACTGGGAAGCTATTGAGAAGAAAAGTGATTCTAAGACGTGATCATGCTCATTTCCAGCTTCATACTTGTATTTTGTGTTGGCACTAGAACATGTTTACAGGCTTTAATGTTCTTATACTGCCCATAGCTGCTGCCGCTACACAATGAAATCCATCCACTTGTCGCTCACTGGAAAGCTTTTATAAAAAGCAGCAGCAAGAAATCAGCAGTAATATAACATAATAACCAAACTCCAATTATGCAGAGAGAGCAGATTAAAAAAAAAAGGCAATGAGGCTGAGCTGTTAGATGGAGATACAGATGAAGGATGTAGGAGTGGGCCATCACAGTTTGCAGGACCAGAATATCACAGAGCAGTTGGTTTACCTCCTGCTGTGAAGAAGCAGTGGAAATGCATCATAGCTCTGCATGCCGCAGCATTGATAGAGATTGTTTAGATCATTATTTAAGATGTGTGTGCTAGACCAAGACCAGTTGAAAAGGGTCACTCATTAACAGTCTTGAAAATGTAAATGGTTTCTCTTTAAAGAGTTTAAGTTCAGACTATTTTGCTGCTCATCAATTACATTTCTTTATAATGGTAATTGTAATGAGATGTTTTTAATCTACGTCATTAATTCCTACCAATTCTCCCCCTGGCTTTGTTCCTGTGCCAGGGTGAAGTAAGTATAGATGTTTAACATTTCTAACCAGCCTATAGCTCTGTCATATTTTTACATTTTCTTGGTGAGGACGGGCTAGTATTACCTTTCATGGCAGCTGGATTCTCGTGATGAGATCACATTGTTGATCGGCTCCTGTTGTTCTACTGTCGGCCATGAATGGGCTTCATTCCATTTCAGATTGCCGCCGGCCGACCGAACAGTAGGCTACATGAGACAAATACATGAAACTGTATTTTATTAATATTGTTATCTTTATCTCAAAGACAACGTTAGACAAAAACATCAAACAATTTTACGAGTATTATTTATTTTAATCTTTCCTATCCGCTGAGCAGTAATTACTATGTCCCTTTCGGAGTATTCCGACAATTTTTTTAAACGTTATTACGGTACATAACTTACTGGAACAAAACTGAGCAAGATGTTGTTTCTGGTGACAAAACTCCTGATTATATATGTACACTGAAGTGATACCTGCGTTGAAGACCCGCTGATCGCTGTCAGGTTCTCTGATATGAATGCCTGCATTGCATCGTGGGATATGGGCTTTGCATGCGCCCAGCTTGGCCCATGTCGTAGAGTTCTGTCTTACAGCAGCATACTGTAATATTTCACCGGTAAGAAGACCGGAATAATAATATTTAAACCAAGAAAAAAAAATCAATAAACAACAACTCTTCCCTGGAAATAACACTGAAATAATACTAAAAGAAATACACATAAACCATGATAAGATCTCGTGAATAAGTGTTGATTAAAACAGCAGTTATAGGGCTAACAATACCAATAATACCAAAGCTGTTTACAGCTTCTCTGCTACAGAATCGTGCTGTGATCACAAAAGCTGCTTCCCATTGAAGTACATTAGTTAAAAACATGCTGACCTTCATGGAAAAAATGAGATGAACGTGTCCGCGTACACGAATCAATAGATTAAATTACGTCAACATTTCACGTACTGCCGTGGGACCAGGTGGACATGTCACTCGAAAATTCATCTTGGTTTCAAGTAGTCTGTATCGACGATGTTCCACTTCCGGTATTGCTCGGTTGCCGACAAAAATTCCGTTGGATCTCACTCTACTTCAGCCAGATGTCCGTCACCTTCCGCTTTCTTTGTTTTCTTTGTTGTTGTTTCTATTTATTCTAAACTCGACTATCTGTCCAGTCGGAGTTTCTGTTGCACGACTAAAACATCTTCTGAACGTACACATGTTCCACCAAAACAAGTTCTTTTTTTGCTATTTCGCAGCGACACCGTGGCTCCGTCCGGTGATTAGCGGTGTCCATGACAATTGTGATTGGTTTAAAGAAATGCCAATAACCTAGAGTATGTTTTTATGTTTTATCTGCTCTGTGGACTTGCCAGACCCTCCTCCTCAGCGCTGTGTAGGAAGGTCTGGCAAGGCGAAACTAGCCTTCAGGTAATGTATTTGTGTCCCAACAGCAGCTGACTAAACCAATTAGTGTCCTGTGAGAAACTACTGGAGGCTGCAGGCGTGGCTTAGGTGTGTGCGGCACACAGCAATGGGGGATGTGATAGACAGATGGTTCATCCAATCACCTGCCAGGGAATTTTTTGAAAGTGCCTGCCCTTTTCCAAACAGTTTCAAATGACTGCTTCTCAGATGGATCTGCCTTTACAAGCCATCTGGCGTGTCCTGTAAGTGCTGGTTGACCCATTTACAAACGACAGAAACTATGTGCCTTCATTTTTGTCAGTCTAGCCAAAGGGATATTTTCTTTCTGAACAGAGTGATGTGAAATCATTTTAATTTTGTTATCAGCCCAATGGAAAAGTCCAACCTCTCAGCCTGATTGACAGGACTGCAAAATGCCATTCTCACTCAGTCTTTCCTGTTAACTTATCGCCAGAAAAAAAGACATTATTTCATTCTGATAAAGCCACCGCCACCAAATGAAGGTGAGGCATCAAGCAGACAGTAAACACTGAAGGGAAATGAAGCATATTCATCTGCTACGAGAGAATCGTCCCTTTTTGCTCCAATTTTCTCAGTTCAGGTTTCTCATCAGCTTGCCTCATTAATTCAAACGATGCAACACAACAAAACCTTGTTGTGGCAATCAGAGGGTTAGTTAATCCAGCTAATTAGCCTCCAAGTGGTCGTGGACTGATTGCAGTCTTTGAAAGGGCTTAGGATCCCTCCATTTGCACAATAAAGAGCCAGATAAAGGCAAAGGCATCGAGCTAAACTATGCTGGGTGATTTCTTCCCCCAGGGGCAAAGGTCGCAAATGATGTTATGTCCCAGAAACACAAAGAGTGCGTGCGTGCGTGCGTGCGTGCGTGTGTGTGTTTGTGTGTGAGAATGTTGTCTAGACAGCTTAAGATATAGATGTTTTTCTGCAGTGTCTTGTAGTTGAAGGGCCCACAATTCTTCCATAACGTCAATTTAGTAAATTAAACAGTTGGCCCAAGCTGGCATTCACAGTGTACAGTGTACCATCAGTTTGTACTGACCGCCCCTAGACTCCCATCCAACTAATGTTTACCCACAGCCATTGATTCCTCAAACACACTGGACGTCTCTGTGGAAAGATGCTGCTTGGAGGTGGTTGTCTCTGCTGAAGCAGATCTGTGGCTACATACTGACACCCAGTGGCCACTGACTGGTGGTGCGGGAAGTCTTCATCAGAGCACTGGCTTTTCCTGTGACATCAGAGTTAAGGATGTGCTTTAAAACAACGTTTTTTCTCACTTTTAACACATTGCTTGGCACTATTAAGAAAGCTGTTATTTTTTTAAATCAGGCATTTGTTTGAGGAGTTAATTTCTTGAAGCCTGATTGAAGCTGGTTTTGAATAATAATAATAATAATAATGTGGGTCATTAAAATGTACAGGACTTTGTATTGATGGCTTTGTATCAATGACACAGACACATATCAACAACTTGCACAGAAACACACATAGCTGACATACAGTACACAACATATACAGTTGAGTAAAATTTCTCAATTGCTGTTTTGTTTACTTCTGTTTATCTGAGCGCCAGCAATAATTTCTAAATATACATTAAACTTTTTTTTTTATTATTACTTTTTTAAAACTACGACATCTATGAATCTTCACCAATTACTTTGACTCAACCAGTGGACTTTGCAGTTACATTGTCCCCAGATACTTGGCTCTTTTATTCTTCACATATTAGGCTTAGTGATGCAGTGGAAAGGCATGAATGTTTTGTTTGAAAAATGTACCACAGCATTAACTTTTCCTTTGCAGCCTATAGTTTTGCAATTTTCTTAATGGGTTCCAATCAGGTTATTACATACAAGTAGTTGAACTGCAGAGTGCAGTGCTGACATGTACTATTAAGCAAAGCTAGCGCACAGTTAAAGATAGTTCCTTCATCCTATTAGACAGTCTGAATATCTTTATTATGTTTTTTAGTTTTCATTTAGGTTGGTTTTTTTAATGAGCTTATGGCTTCCTACCTCTCCTGCACAAGCTTTTGTATATTTTATGTTGGTTAGTATGTGTAGGTAAAACTGTTTGTCACGTACATATCCCATCTTTTATATTAATTGTATCTTTTGTGTGTGCATACAAATAAAACAGAAGATAAAACCTAAAGTAGTCATTACCACACATTGTAAATATGGTGACTTGGCCTCCACCAGCCTATACTGTGGACTTTGCGGATGCAACTGCACGGTTTGATTTGGGAGGAAATGTCATGTTATGTTAAAATGCTGTCCCTTTTTAAATTTTCAAAAAAACGTACTGTGCTAAAAGAATGACATATGAAAAGGCCCTGCTGTCGGTAACACACATGCCGTACATACAGTCCATTCAGTCATCTCAACGTACTGTAAGCTGGTAATAATTATAACAGTCCTAAAAAGAGGATTTCCTTCTCAGATAAAGGAAATACGCAGACCGTAGCCATCAGGCCTGCAGGTTCCCACAAATACTCAATAATGCTTGAGATGCTCCCGGAGATTATTGAAGGCTCCAAATTGGATTAGCAAAGATGCTTCTGCCAGCAATTAGTCTGAGGGAATAGATGAGTTAAAGGAAGCACAAAGCTCTTAATTAAAGCTGGGGGGG
>NC_045738.1:19141522-19143595 GCF_008692095.1 Etheostoma spectabile | reverse complement strand
GGGGGGGGGATGTGCCACTGAGTTCATACATCAGTGATGAAGACCAGCCGCTGTGGGCAAAGAAGTGTCAAGCAAAGTAGCCCCTGGAGAGCAGAAGCCTTGAGAGGAGCGAGGAAATCAATAACGCCCTGAGCTGTGCTTTTAGTACCCTTGATGGCTGACTTGGATGCTCGCAGGAGATGTTGAGGGAACTTTGCGAAGAAAGTTTGTAAAGTGTATGATTGATATGTTTTCTCACACTTAGCGGCCTCATTAGAAATTTAATCTCAGAACTACGTTGGCCAAGCAGGCAACATGAAAGGCGTCTGTCGTGGGGATAGGGCAAGACCAAGAAATTGTCTCATCCGTCCGCAAATTCAAGTCCCCAGAGTCGAGTGCACTCAAGTTGAATGTGCACTGCATGCAAGTGTTGGATATACCTTTTTAAATGCAAATGGTGGGTTACATAAGTTTGTTGAATGAGGCCAAGTAATATGGTCAACTGACTTTTTCTTTCTGGAAATACTTGACATAAAAGTGAGCTTTCAGATGAGAATTATTCAGGCAGAAGCTTGACATCTGCAAATGTCCTCCTCTGCCTTTCAGAAACCCCTTGTTAGCACTTGATCACCATGTGTTGACTTTTTAACACAAAATGATAACTCATTAGTGTGTTCTTTCCTGGGCTTTATGTAAAAACTCTAACCAAACAGGCTTCTGTCTGAGAAAAAAAAGGAGATTTGGAGAGTAAAGAAATAGTTGTGCAATTCATTTGCCAAACTACAATTGGCATGCATTTAACATAGCAAAGCAAACAAGACTTCTCTCACTGCAAACTGTACTAACTGGGGATTAAATGTGCCAGTCATGTGTTTCTTTGAGCTCAAGTAGAGTAACCACTGTTAGATCCTGTTTCTGACCCTGAAATGCTTTGGTATTGTGTTCATAAATTGCTGCATTTATAAACATAGTAGCTCATTTGGGGACTAATTTAACTTATTTTCTCACTCTCGGGTCTGTGCTACATGAAGTCTGTTGCTCAGATCAATCGATAATTATGACTCAGCTTGACTTTTCTTGTGAAAATGAAGATGACAGCTATTTGATGTTGGCGAGAAGACAAAAGTGGGTGGACTGTTAAAATGTACCAAGCCTTTCTTCTAAGTTAGAAACTGAAATGAAAGTATATCTTATATAAAAAAAAAATTGTCAAGTGTTGAAAGTTGGTGTTGAATGTCTAATTAAATATAGCCTGATTAAATCATGATTTTGTCAATTTTGGGGCAAAGTTTGTGTGCATTTGTTTGTGTTAAAGGTCCCATATGGTACAAAGTGAGATTTCCGTGTCAAGCAGGTCGAGGTGATATATACGTACATACTGTCAAAGTATCAAAACAATCAATCCACAAGGAAATACACACAGCCGAGCCGTCAGGACTTCCAAACGGTTGTGATGTCACAACTATACATATTGGTAGAAAGTGCTGTTACAGTCATTCCCCGGCTGTTATGATTGTGCAGAGAGTCCGAGAGCACAGATGCAGATGACCCGGAAACGCTGACCAATCAGAGGAAACTGGACTTTATCGAGAGGGTGGGCTTAAAAAGACAGGCGCTAAAACATAGCATTTCAGACCAAGGTCAATACAGCTATATCCAGACAGACAGTGTGAGATGAATAATGTTATTTGAACATTAAAGCATGTAAACATGTTCTAGTAGAGTTTGAACTTGAAAATAAGCATAGTGTGGCACCTTTTAAAGAACTTTTTTAACATTTAAAAACTTTGGTTCATTTTGTCAAAAGAGCAAAATGGTTTCTTATAAAACATGCTGCCCTCATGGTGAAGTGTCAAAGTGTCAACATGTCATGGGACACAGCCCTACTGGTGGGTTTAGAGTAATAAATACAACACATTGTGTTCTTATCTATGTTTGAATCAGTTGGAGATCCATCCTCGGTATCAGCAGGAATCCTTCGTTGACTCTCTGCTTGTCGTCTTCCAGGGTTCACATCCAATCAGCCTCCCCGGGTCCTGAACTGTTCCCTGGGTTTCCTGGGGTACTTTTTCTGCTGTGTGGCACTTCAGATCC
>NC_045738.1:19140802-19141512 GCF_008692095.1 Etheostoma spectabile | reverse complement strand
CCCCCCCCCCCCCTGGAGTTACCTCTTCTTCCCAGTTGGTTGTTCACCCCACTCCCTCATTAGCCAGCCTTTCTGCTCCGTGGTCAGGAATTCTCTTTTCTGTCTACCAGTTTATTTGTTTTTACTGTAGCACTTTCTGTTTTAAAACGCTCATCTCCTGCCTCACCACCAGCTAGTCTGCTGTCTGTCCCTCAGTCAGCTAACCTTCCTCATGTCTCCCAGTCTGAGCATTCTCCTCCTAATGTGTCCTAATGGTTTCCCTGTAGTCCAGGTCATTTCCTCCCCAGGGGTCAAGTCCCTTCAAGTACATAGTCCCTTTTGCTACCTTTTTATCTGATCCTAAACCTGTCTGTTTCTGTATGAACATGGATCTATCTATCTGTTCTAGCTTTAGTCTGGACCTGTCTCTCTGTCTGAGCCTCAAGTTGTTGTTTTAAGCTTTCTGGGTCTCTCTCTGTGAGATGGTCCAGACCAGATCCTGTTTCTCTTTTTCTTCTAGAGCCTGTACCTGTTCATCTTTCCATCTTTCTCAGTGTGTTTATTCTGTTTCTATATGTTCAATGCGTGCCTAGTCCATATCGACGACGTTTCATTTCTGGGATCGTTCAGGTGCTGCTGGAAATTCCACTGGATTTCCCCCACCTACCACTTTCTTTGTGTTTGTATTTTAAACTCTGGTGGATTTCTGAGGACTATGGTTAACTGCTCTT
>NC_045738.1:19139061-19140792 GCF_008692095.1 Etheostoma spectabile | reverse complement strand
CAGGGTAAATCCAGACAGCTAGCTAGACTATCTGTCCAATTTGAGGAAGATCTGGCAAAGCGAGACTAGACTGTGCCCAGTAGTTTCCAAAGTGCTGTTACCCTCCAGTCATTCTTGTCACCTAATCCTGCTTGTCTGTTATCTAGAAATCTATTTCCTCCTTTAAGGGATAGTTTGAATGGCTAGTTATAATTTGTTATTGTGGGACTTTGGTGAATCCAAACTAACCCTTTGAAACACAAAGCAACTTTTCTGCGAGGTAAAATGACTGCTTTTGTCAAAGAGATCTGGTGGCTTTGAAAAGAGCATAGATAGATATAACAGCTCCAGTTCCCCAGTCAGAAAAGGGCTGTTTGCTGGCAAGGTAAAGCAGTGAAAATATTCTAAATACTTAAACTGATAATGTTTTTTTCAGGTGGTTAAAATCCTTTTAGCTGCTTCCCCAGTCCACAGCAGTATGTTAGGTTCTGTGTTGGTACTCCTGTCTGCTTCTCCAAACTGGGGGCTGGCCGACAGCCATATACTGTAGCTAATACACTCAAACTATCCCTTTAAACTATTCGTGTCTACTGTGTAGCCTATGTGTATACAGGCCTTCTTGCCTCAGCCCCCTTTGGAATTGAGTGCCTGATTAGACCACCTGCCCGTGTGCAACAGTAAGTCTACTTTATTTTTTATTTTTAATGAAGTAAGATGCAGAAAGCATGTCGGCAGGGTCTGCATTTAGGTCCAGTACACCTTTTGTATCGACCAGAAATGTGACAGAATCTGATAGTGGTTTCAGTGTTCATTGGGTTGGGTATGATTACAACATCAATACTGTTCGCATGACAACCAATTCTATTTTACCTGGATTTAGATAAAGTAGGGGAGGCGGTGACCTTCAAAATGCTCATTTGTATTGTGTTGACAAGAACAGAAAAGAGTCAACCTCTGGTGATATTTTTATATAAAATAGATGCTGAAAGTGAAGCACCATGGATTTTGTTTTGTACTTGTTCTGAGGCAGTCAGACACATTATTAGGCACCTGGGTTTGGGTCAACATCAGGCATCCCAGCTGGGGTCGATAAGCGCTTGTGTACTAAATGAAGTTCTCCTCTTGATTCCCAGTCATCTTGACACAAGCCAGGTAGGATTTAGTAAATAAAAGGATAACTGAGCTGCTGAGAGGTATCGAGTGCTGATGAGCAGGTTGAAGCCGGCAGCTGCCAAGTTGCTGGCATCCCATCATGCAGCATGTGTTGGCTGCCAGTTTTGGCAATGTGCTTGTTTTTTGTTTCCTCTAAGGCTGCTAAGATGACTACGTATGTGATGGGTGAACGTATTAAGGTTACAGCAATGTTATCAGTCTGCTGATGCCAGTGTTGGCCTTGGAGTTAAATCCAGATGTTACAGATAGTTGTGTCTGATGCCAAAATGAAAACCTGCAGTGAAACATGCTTCACGGATCTGCTCACATGGCTGCCAGGGACACACATCCAGGTAAAAACTGAACTTTTTTAACCCTCCTGATGTCCTCGGGGTCAAACTTGACCCGTTTTCCAAAATTTCTACCAAATCGGCAAAAGGATTTCAACTTATTTGTCAAAATATTTCATAATTTCTGCTTTTTAACTCAAAAATGAGGTATAAAATCACATAAATGAGGTTTATTGACCATGAATCTGAAAAATAATTGTAGAAATTGTGTTAATAAGTTGGTTTAAGGGGTGTATATGCTGGTGGTAGT
>NC_045738.1:19123241-19139051 GCF_008692095.1 Etheostoma spectabile | reverse complement strand
GGGGGGGAGCATAGAAAACATTGAATAAAGCAAGAAAAACATATATTAAAGAAACTTTCAAAGAAACATTGAAAAAACAAAGTGTTTTCCGTTTTTCCGAGGACACAAGGGTTAAGGCACTTAGGTTGCGTATTACTATTTCTCTGCATTTATTAAGATTTATTTATTTATATTATTATTATAATAACTGGGCTGCAGCTAAATTTTACTATTCTTATTGGTTAATCCGCTGATACATTAAAAATGTCAGAAAATGAAGGCATGTGCTTATTATAATTTCTCAGAGCTCAAGGTGGTGCCTTCAGTGTCTTGTTTGTCTGATGAACTATCCAAAAGCCCCAAATAGTCACCGTAGTAACATGTATGAAAAAGAAAAGTGTCAAATCCTCACATTTGAGAAGCTGGAAACATTTGCTAGTATTGCGTAAAAAAGACACGACTGAAACAATTAACCGATTATCAAAAAACAAAAAAAAATCGAATTGTCTAATTGATTGATGTCATCACTATGTTTCAATAGTTTGGGTTTTAGTGGACAGTTTTAGTGTCACATGATATGATGGTCTTTAATTCCAAATTCATTTTCTCCCAAAAGAGATTAACCATGTGTTCAAAGATATATTTATTTATTTGTTGCCTTAAAATTGTTACGTTTAAATAACTGCATCTACAAACAATATCAGCTAGCAGCCGCTCCCGTCCAAAACAGTTTGGAACCCTTTTCTGCCTCAAAGCAGAACCAACTGAATATGTACCATATGTGCTTATGATTCGGGAGCTGTCAGCCGAGTCCATGTGAAATTATCTTTCAGCTACGTGTAACCGATCATGCAAGGCGATTGATTCCTAGAGGTATTAGGGCTGACAAGGTAAGGTAAAACTCTGCAAGATTTCTTTCCTTTTTATGGAGAACTGACAGCAGAGAGCAGAGAAGATGTTTTTTGCCCGGGCTGCAAGATGAGCTGGCCCTGCCTGGGTGTGTGACTAATATGTGTGAGGAAATATGAAAGGCTTAGATTGTGATGATGCGCTGTAGTCAGTTGTGTTAATACTCCCAGTATGTTAAACATTGCACCACAAGTGCCAGTCCAGATTTTCCGAGCCATCCTTTGCAATCTAACTGCAGTCTGACGCAGACTGCAAGACTTTTGCCATGATGTGCTCGGCCCAGACACATTTCTTAGATCTAAGACAAAAAACAACAACAATCAAGCCGTACAGGATCCTCTCTCTGGATTTCAAGCTGTTGTCTTCCCTCTCAGTGTGAGCTGTCCCAGATGCTTTGCCAGTTTTTAAACTTGTTTGATTTTCTCATAGCAAGTAACTGGAATTCACTTGTAGTCGAAGTACCATCGAGATAAGTCTGAGATGAAAGAAAAGCAGTTTGCAATGGAAACACAACAGGGAACCAAAGGCAATCAGGCAGGGTGGCAGCACGCACACACAACAGAGGCATAGTGATTGCACCTGGGACTAGTACAGACAAGATTGCAGTTTGGGATTACTTGCATTTTGGAGTAAAACGTGGGAAAAAGCTGCTAATTAAATGGGTTTGTATGTGATGGGAGAAATTACCAAACAGGAAAATCAGCATCTTGAGACTATTTGAAATCTTTGTATGTCAAGTAGAGGATTGTTCATTCAGAAATTACATCTAAATATGTAAAACACTATATTTATATTACAAGCCGGGTCTCGCTAAATCAGTAATTTCATTAGCCGATAATTTCTGAGTTAGCAACGGAACAATGTCAGCTAACATTTTTTGACACTATTAACGCTGTGATGGAACTAAACCTGACACTTCATAAGTCACCGTAATAACAACAAATGTGACCCAATTTTTTAAAATTCACTAATTTTAGTTGCTTACGTTTCAATTTGGGTTCTAATCTGCGCCATGAAATCACCAACTTCTTCCCTGGGGACTACCAACGTTAAACTTCAGAACCGTACTCCTGCTCTCCCTCTGACAGCCGAAGGCGGGAGTCTGGCATCGCCGCCTCCGATTGGCCAGCACTACTTTCTGTTGACCCTTTCATGGACTGGGTTACAGGTGCAGGTTTCAAGCCCTTTGAACCTGTGTCACTAACAAACAAGTTCACAAACTCTAACGTGAAGCACTAAAATTGTTTTTTTCTTTTAAATACTCCACCCTAAAAAGAGTCTAAAATTGCCAATGGAAATAAGTACAGTACAATCAAACAGTTGTGTTGTTTATTCACGTGTCAGCCACACAGCTTGTACTGCAGGAGAGAAGCAAATGCATTCGTATGCATCACATGTTTAATGCAACTGATGCACGGCTCTGCTCCAGCAACCGGATATTAACGGTGAAATTGTGCAAAAGTCTGCTCTTATTTTTCTCTGATCTTTGTCTTCTGAACCGTGAGCTGAGGGCTGAGAGACTGACACCGCAGCAGAAAGAACCAATCGGCTGTACCTCAGCTGTTCTAGCTGTCCAATCGGCAACTCCCCACCCAGGCTTTCATAACCACAATGTGTGAACAGTCTATTTTATATGTGTATTTTCATTCTGAGGGTGTCAAATATATTTTAAAATCCCTTTCATTGGTAAAAATCCCAACTTCATGTTCAGTGAAGTCACTCATATCGCTCAAGCACTCAAATTGCAGCAGTCAGATATTAGAATGCCACGATAAGGTGACAGTAAATCAAAAATCAAATGTTTGTTCAAAAGCTAATGATAACCTAAATCAGGCTGTCTTGAACTTTCAATCTCATACTGCATATAGGGTCAGGAATTCTCGTTAGCACCTATTAAACAGATTTCAAGTTGTCATGTGTCATCTGACTTTTGCATACAAATTATACTAGACAAATAAGAAGATGTGAGTAAAAGAAAACGACCAATCACCCGCCTTGATTGGATTTAATAATAGATGAAAATAGGTTCCAGACCACCAAAACTTAGCAATGTTGAGCAAAAACATCAGAGATAAGCAAGTTGTGGAAAAATGATGATTATTTCCACCATATTGTCCACACTCCTCATGCAATCACAGTGGAACACAATTCTCTAATTTTACACTTTAATGCCAATTTTAAACATTTCAATTAAGATGAATTAAGATGTATGGAATAAGGGGGAAAACAATATGTATTTAATCCTCAGTGGACTCAGTGTTCTCATCTTGTAACGTCGGACTAACTTACAAAAATAGTTGTTGTCATCATGGTTTCCAGTCTTTGTGCTAAAATATCTAACTATGTCTTCGCTAAAGCTTCATATTAACCATACAGACATGAGAGAGCTATATTAAATTTAGAGCTCTATCTGTGTGCACATACAAAGAGATTATTCATTTTAGCATCATTTAAGAAACAATGAACTCCTAAAAAAGATTGCCTCTTTTTTTAATTTATTTTTTTTGACATTTTAGGCCTTTAAAAGAAAAGGACAGCAAAGGGCCTCAGGTCAGAGTTGAACCCACAACCACTGCATCAAGCAGTCAGCCTCTAGACATGGGCACCTGCTCTACCAGGTGAGCTATCTAGGCGCCCAAGATTACCTGCTTTACTACAGGTGAGCTTTCAATGATAGCCACCATAATGTGTCCCTCTGACATACAGTATATAGAAAAGTAGAAATAAAATCTCATTACTCATTAAAATGTGGGTTGTCAGTGGATTCACTGAATCTGTCTTAGCACCTGCAGTCCTTGCTGGCCTCCAGCAGGTGGAACCGCTGCACAGCATTTGGATGCAGACAGGGGACGTTATGTAAACTGAGCTTTCCCCCCAAAGTGCTCTGCACTGTCACTCTCTGACCTCTTTGTGGACTGTCACGTCCTCCTGGAGCACTGAGGCCATTAGCATCTGTCAGGATTAGACAGCAAAGACTCTGAAGCTTGTCACATAAAAAAAAAAAAAAAAAAACATGCAAGGGAGTGTTTTCTGCTCTAGAGGCCATCCCAATTTAAACTCAACTTGTGGCTGCACACATCAACAGCAACTAATTCATCAATTGTATTTATTTATAGTGTCAAATCATAACAGGAGTTATCTCAGCACTCTTTACAAAAAGAGTAGGTCTACCCCACTCTATAATTGCAAAGACCCAACAATCCCCCCCCCCCCCAACCTAGAGCAAGCATTTGTCCATGCAGCAACGTCTGTGTCAATGTATTATCCTGCATACTGTTTATTATACAGAATATGCTGCCAAATTAGCATATTAACAATGGGGCTTATATAAATAAGTGTTATAATAAATATAACGATCACTGTAAACTCATCGTTGACTTCCACTGATATATCTCTGAGAATGCTCTTTTTTTTTTAAAGGGCTGTAGCTCATTTGTGATTATGAATCAATGTACTGGCATTGCTTATGAGGGCCACACCTTTCTCCTCATCTGCTTGCAAAATCTAGCCCATACCTGGAGGATTGCTATGGCAACAGGTTGCCAGTAGCGACTACATCCCTGCCTGTGAGTCTGCGGGGATGAGCGGCGCGTCAGGACGAGAGGAAAACAACAAGCGGAACAGCAGAGGGTTTGGTCTGCGCGGGCTCAGTCAGCACAAAAAGACGGAAAAATAACCACTGTCAGGCTTTTTTTTTTTCTGTCATAAAGTGAGGAGCCCCGCGGTCTGCGAGGACGGGTCGTTGTTGTTGCTTCGAGTCTGGAAACAGAAAGGTCGGATCTGCCAGGATGGAGAGCCACCGCTGACGGAGATTCCCGAGCGCCGCTGATAACAACAGGTTAGTGTTTACAGACTCGGGCACTTCCACCTGCAGCCGATGCTCTCACGACCACATCCCCCTTCACCTGGAACCCTTTCCCCCCTCAAACATGTATCTTTTATGGCTTGATTTTGCGCTGTGAAGGTGCGAAAGCTGTCTTCAGACGCACCGGGGAGGAACGAGATAGTGTTTGGATGCGTTTTGATGCATCCACGTGTGCAGCGGGGAGTCCGGCTGCGTGTGTGTGTGTGTGTGTGTGTGTGTGTGTGTGTGTATGGCTCATCATGCAACCTGCCGGCTGATTACAATGTAACGCTGACAACGTGCAACTGGTTTGGGGCCAGAGTTTCACAGAAAATATGCAGGTTTCATAGCATATTCATTTAAATGGCAGCTCTCCGTGTTTGCGTTGTATTGTGTCTACCTTTGAGCCCAATTGGATGCGATGCCCCTGGATGGATCAGGCAAAAGAAAATAGCCTAAATTATTCAAACTCTTATCAGCATCTCTCATTGCATTTATTTATTTATTACATTTATATTTCTGCATATAGTCTAACTTATACAGCCTACAGATATGTACCCTTTATAGAAAAGGATTTAAAGAAAGTTGAGTTAAACATTTAAATTAAAAGATGAATATTAGCCCATAATATTTTTTTAATGACAATTTAGAAAGGCTACATTTTTATTACAATTTTCCAATGTTTGCTGTTTCACTGGATTTGTCAGTAAAAGGCGTGCGTGTGTTGGTTTATTTGTCACATACACAGACAGCATGTGTAATGAAATGCAAAATGGCATTCTCCAAAGATGCTAAAAGATGTATGGAAAAACAAACAGTAAGAAAATCAACATTAAAAACAAATATGTAGCCTCTATAATGTTTGAATGTTGGCTACATCTCTGCATGTAGAAGTATATTGTAATTGTAATATAGTCTATTGTATTTTTGTGTTCCAGATGAGGGTTGTATTGTATGTATTTGTACATTACACAACTCATAGTGACCATTCAACAGTCCAATATTAACACAAAATATTTTACATTGTGAAATGATTGACATGCTGGAAAATAAAGTCCAATAATTCACCATAACCACTTCATGTCATCACCTCTACATCATTTTGAATTCTCCATTAGTCATAGTCATCTCTGACTCACACTCACACTCACACTCACACACACACACACACACACACACACACACACGTGCGCTACACACACGGTCTGCAGGTTAGATCAATTTTCCAACAAAATCTGCTTCATTTCTAAATTTGGCTCCATGTCACACTCACTTCCTTGTCAATTTCACTCTCTGTTTCTGGCATTGTTTCATCTCGTCACCACAGTAACCGTCACTGATGCTGTACAGTTTGATTATTAAAAATAACCCGGGTATTTATGTAATGCTGGTCACTTTCTAAAATCAGACATCTGTATTTCTGTCATCTGGAGGCTTTTTCTGGACTTCAGAAGTAATTATCTTTTTCCTGAAATGCAACTGCTCGTGATCAAAGTACGCAGATGGGCCGATGATACCACATCTAAACATCTGAGGTCTCTTTCTAAAATGGAAATATATCTCTTTCCAAGCTTGTCAAAGGAAAGCTTAAAAGTTCAGCGTTTCTCTATGTTAAGAAAAGCTCTAAACTCTGAGTACTTAGTCAAAGAGCTCCTGATCATGGAACTGTTGGGAGTCTTTGATGTGCATTACATAAGCTGCTAACCAATAGCAGATAGGTTTCTGGCCCAACAGCTCTGACACTAGTAGCCTCGCAGTGTCTTTAGAGGAAAGAAGACGAGATTATGATTTGACGGTAAACACTGATGTGAAAGCAGAGGACAAAGAAGAACAGCCCATTTTCTATCATTTCTCACGGCGACGGTAATGAATCCCTGCTGTGGAACATCTTATTTGAGTTTTAAGTGTAATGGATTACAGGCTGCTCAGCGAGGCAGGGTTGACAGCTGCGGCTTTTTTTTTCTGTCTTTCTCATCTTGCCTACAGAGATTTTTATTTTTTTTAAATTTTACTTAGGCAGAGAGAGAGAGAGAGAAAGACGGCTCTCTTGCCTGTCTTGTCACTTCAAGCAGCGTCATAACACCCAGCACCCCTCCCGAGTGATTGTCAGTCTCTCTGACGGCTCTTCACACTCACTGGAGCGTGACCGAGGCACACAACCCGAGAAAGATCAGAGTTAAGGTTATGCACACATTTCTTCAGAAGCGATTAATAATCTGGTGAGGATTTCAGTGATCTTAAAACGATTGGTGGAGCCAATTCAGCAAAGTCACTCTATTACGTTTTTCAGTTCAACTTTATTTATTGTATCAAATCACAACAAAGGTTATCTCGAGACACTTTACAGATAGAGTAGGTCTAGACCACACTCTGTAATTTACAAAGACTCAACAATTCCAGTAATTCCCCCAAGAGCAAGCATTTAGTGCGACAGTGGTGAGGAAAAACTCCCTTTTAGGGAGAAACCAGTGGAAATTATAGTCACAATAAAGATGATGAAACTATGACTAGAAATAGTTGTTAGGGCGTAGCAGGGCGTAGCAGGGTGTAGCACAGTGTAGCAGGGCGTAGCAGGGCGTAGCAGGGTGTAGCAGGGCATAGCACGGTGTAGCAGGGCGTAGCAGGGCGTAGCAGGGCATAGCAGGGCGTAGCACGGTGTATTGGGGCAAAGCAGGGCGTGTCGGGGCATAGCAGGGCGTCCAGCAAGACCATAGCGACAGCAGCAACAAAATTCAGCACATCAGGAAATCCAGGGACACACAACACAACACACCGGGTCTTTCTTTTTCTTAATTTTGGTCGAATTTCCTTTTTTGGTTATAAGATTTTACTTGACAACAAAACTCTTAAGATCTGGGGACGCAGCGCAGGGCTACAGTAGACTTTATGAGGACAAGCAACACAAGAAGTCAGCCAATCAGAGTTTGGAGGGAAAAACAATGTTAAAGTTACATTTCCTTAATTGTTCTTCTGTTGTAAATGTGCGCTCAGTTTCCAGAGCCACTCTCTGCTTCAGCTTCAACTTATTGTACTTACTACTATTATGTGCACGCCCATTTTGTCATTATAATAGGCAATTTTAAAGGGCATTTGGGTATGTTTACTTGAACTTCACATCTATTGTGTCGATTATTCAGATGTTCCTCTTCTGTTTTGATTCTTGTTTATTTAATCATTCAAATGAAACAAGAAAAAGAAAAACTGCTTTGGTTGGGCCATTATTAGTCAATATGCAACCATAGATGTTCATTTTGAGAAACCACAAGTCAAAACATTTGGGAAACTTGTTAATATACAGTAATTGCATCTTACTGCTTATGTTGCTTGCTCTGATAGAATTTACTGTTGTGATGTAACAGTGCCCGCAGAACTCAATTAAGTTTAAGTGAACAAATGGGATTCATGTCCTGACCTATAGAATTACTTTAAGCAGGAAAAACAAGCTTAGAGCAGTCCACCTTAGGTTTAAATTAAACAATGCTGTGTGTAGTGCTCCTGTACTGTACAATAAAAAAAAGACAAATTGTAAAATTGGTTTGCGGCAATCAATCTGAGAGTTTGCTCAGCAGGAGAGGAGACATGACGATGAACAGCGCTCGTGGCTGTTGTGTGATTGATGACTTCACCTCCAACTCTCTCTGTAGAACAGACGAGCCAGCGGTCTTCTCCAAATTAAATGTATTGGGCATCTTTTTGCCAGGACAAATGATCCACACGGCAGGCTGCAAGCTGTTCTACCTGTTCAAAGTCATTCATGAGAAAATTGCGTCCAATGCTGTGGGAGCAATTACTGTCCCTCCTCGATCTCTGTTGTGCTGAGCCTCAACTACATGAACCTAGTTTAACGCATTATAAATCTGCATCGCATGAGCTGAGAATTGAACTCAAGTTGGTGGGTTTAAAGGTGATTTATTTCTTCCTTTTGCCCATTATGAGAAGCAAATTTGCACACATCGCTATTTCAGACCTGTGTAACCTGCCAGGGGCCCCAAGGCAAAATGAGATGCTGGGCCCCTGTTAAACCCCCATTTCCCCGACCTTTTGGGCATTGTTACTTAAGTTTTTGTAAATTATTGTCAACAAATCCCATTGAAAACTAAAAGCAACGTTAGTCCCTCACTCAAAACTTTCCGACTTCCTGACCCTGTTTGTGGCTCTCAGCTCTAGGCCCATTAGTTCCTACTGAAGATGTATATTTTTTTCTAAACCGGTTCACAAACCTACAATTTTTATTTTACCAAAAGGCTCATTAATTTCCTCAAACAGATGGGCACTGTAGTTTCTAGCAAAAAAACAGGAATAAATAGTCCATTTGTTTGGGACTATTTTCAGCAGTGGATTAATCTAAATTGGGTGCGCTAGGCAATATTTACAGCAGCAGGGCTGTGTGTGTCTGTGTGTGTGTGTGTGTGTGTGTGTGTGTGTGTGTGGGTGTGTGTGGGTGGGATTGACTGCAGGAACTTGTCGCAACAGTGTGGCTCACTGATGCTTTTTTAATAGTTTTTGGACAACAATGGATCTCTCTGTGGCGCAGAGGGAGAAGATATATCTGGCTTTGATGCACACAACACTGTGAAGAAGAGAAATTCATTCGCTTTTGGTATTTTAATGGGATTGGTTGACAATAAGACAAATACGGACTATCACAAGCTTTATCCTTTGAACACACATTGATTTAATATAGGAATCTGCACCATTCAAGCGCAAACTGTGTTTACGGTGCACTGCTACAAGACAGACTTATTTGTGTAGCACTTTTCATCCATATACAATGTAGAACAAAGCACTTCACAGGAATCCACACAAAGCTATCAGTGGTCTTGTAATGAATAAAACACTCAAGAATAACATCATTCACTAAAAATAAAAACAGCAGCAGAGGAGTTTAGAGTAAGGTAACAACTATGAGGAAGGATTAGAAATGGATACAAACTCCAACTTGGTATATACCAACATATATAAAAAGTAAAATGGGATAAAATGCATAGATAAATAGGCAGATACCCAAATTCAAAGTTCAAAACTGTATGGTGACATTGAATATTAATTGCTGATGCGGACTGGTTGAATAGTAATTTAGTGCCTTGGAGACAGATTTGGAGACTTCAGAATAACAAGCTGTGGTTTAATGAAGCCAGTGACATATCTACCTCCAGAGAAGTGTTGCTTCCAATAAATGTTGTATAACTAAAACTCCAATGTGCCAATTCACACTCCCTGAGCTGCAGAAATTGAAGGCCAAAAGAGTCCCCTGAGCCATCTCTACTCACAGAGCAGGCGTTTCGCCTGAAATTCCAAAAATAAACTCTGAGAGCCACTTTGTTCTGAAGTCACATTTTATTTCATTCCTCTCTTCTCTTTAAAGTCTTCAGATTTGAGACTTTTTTTCTGTTTCTACAATTACATTAAAGAGACATTTTGTTAACTTGAGTCCAGCTCTGTGTCATGGCGGCGTGGGCAGTGTGTGCAGATGAACATTGTGTGGCTTCTCTCTGTGATCGCTGCGCATGGAGCTACCAGGAGCAGCGCAGAGGAGATTTGTTGAGATGACGTAGGATGACAGAAAACACGTCACCAAGGTCCTCTGAGATCCGCTAGAGGATTTGAAACATATCGATCTCGGCAGACCTCCGCTTCTCCAAGCTTTGTGCACTGGTGTCAACACACTGCCCACATGAAGTTGGCACAGAGCTGGATTAAAATCGTCAAAGCATCCCTTTAAATTGATATATTTGTTTGCAGTTTTATCTGTCGTACCACAGAGGACACGATCTCCTGTGTAATGGATGTCCTGTTTGGATTCTCTCACAGGTCTTATCCACTGAGCCCATCTTCCCCTTCAAAATCTTTGAGCAACCAACAAAGAGCTGGAGCCGAGACGGTCAAGCATGGATGTGCCCAGGATGGCTGAAGGCCTCTTCAGCAGCACGCTGTCCTCGTCAGGCGGCGGCCATCATGTGTCTTCCTACCTGACGCTGGAGCAAAAGGCCGCCTTCGTCTTTGTGCTGCTGCTCTTCATCTTCCTGGCCCTGCTCATCGTGCGCTGCTTCCGCATCCTGCTGGACCCCTACCGCAGCATGCCCTCGTCCAACTGGACAGACCACACCGAGAAGGACACGTTCGATTACCGCATCGTCTGAGGAGCCCTGAGCGTGCATTACCTTTACACAAATTAGAAGAAAAAAAAAAGAAGAAAAGACCGATTTGATGTTTAAAGAGCACTTTGGCCCGAAGAACAGATGACTGCCAGTTCACCAGGAAAACAACAGCTTTTACAGAAACCTTCTGAAAGTTTGACAGAAAAGAATTTCGATGGCTGATTGTCGTCGAAATGAGCGCTAACCAGAGTTCAACAGCTTCTCCCTGCCAAATCTGAAAATTCTCAACTGTCACAAGAAAACCAGAACTATGCTGCAAAGATTATTGATCAAACCTTCAGTCCAAATGATGCACCAAAACCAGTTAGGGTTACCCATGACTTTCATTCCCTTCCATCAGTTCCCTTGTGGACTACCTCGTTCCTCCTCCTCCATCTCGTGTGTGGAAGACTTAGTGTTTTCTCACATCTCACACAGGGTCGAACATCTTTCGAGGTCCAAACAGTTTGATGATAACAGTGTTTACATCTAATCATGTTTACGTCCTTAGAACCTTTATTGATAATGTAGACAATCAGTGTTTCAAATAGTCAGTGAAAAAACAAGTTACCAGTTGAGGTCTTTTGATTTTAGCTTATTTTGTCTTATTTTGTGGACAGACACGAGAGGTCCAAAAGCCCGCTATGATTCAAGCGAAGATGAATTTTATGCCTTATGTCTTTGTCAGATATATTGGTGGTTGTTACCTTTTAGACTGTTGGGTAAAACTGGTATCAAGGTCTTAAAGCAGGTTAAATAATCACAAAGAAGGAAACTGTCGTGGAAAAAGTTCTCCCTTTAATGTTTTGGAAAGGTTTTGACAGATGGGTGCGAGCTGCGAGTAACTACAAGTATTCTGTGTGTGTGTGTGATACAAACCAATTTGTCCTTTAAGTCCTGAAGGGCCCTTCAGTGTCCACGTCTTTTATGGTGTCGACAGCCAAAAGAGGTAGTGAAGAAAACGTTTACTGTGCTGTACCGTGTGCCTAATTTGAGAAAAAAGGTTGATGTTTTAGGAAGAAGAAAGAACGTGGGTTCAAATGTCTCTTTAAATGTAGGGTTTTTTTTTTTTGTGTAGCGCCCATTTAAAATAAAAAACTTTAACAGCATTTTACTGCCTGCAGTTGGTATATTGACAGTTGGTGTGCCAGATCTGCAGAGTGTTGATGATGAAGATGACGAAGCATTTTCACATCAAACCCTTTACAAACTGATGTGGCTCTTTTGTCGGGCAATTTTTCAACTGTGCGCCTTATAGTGTAGACTGTTTACAGTATCGTAGGTAGCGGAGACGCTGGAAATCAGCCAACACTGATGCGACTGTGTCTTTGCACTTCACAGAGATGTCATCCACCCTGCTAAAAAAAAATGTTAAGGAAAAAAAAAAAAAAAAAAAAAAAAAACATTCCCCGTTCTTGTTCCTGCCGGGACAGGAAATGAACTCTGACCCTTTCGGCGACGTGTGATGTGCTCGTGATCTGCTGTGGCCTTTTCCTACCTATCGCAGATGTTGTGCTGAGGTGATGTGTCCCCCACCCCCCTGCGCATGTAGTGTAGTATCCGTGCATGATAAATGGTGAAGCGCTTTGATCCTGATGTTGTAGCTGTGGGTCAGTTGCTCAAGCAGCTATTTCTTGTCTGTACTGGGGCCTTTTGTTTCAATCTGTTTTTCGCCTGGAGCCACTGTTCTTTTTCTAATAAAAATGATCAGAGTGCACAACTGCCTTTGAACGTGTGTGTTTTTTTTCTTCTTTAATTTCTTAAGGTTCATTCACCAGGCGGTAAAAGTGGCAGGTGTTAAAGACAAACAAAGAATGGATGAGAAAAAAATTCTTCCAAGCCACATTGCCCTTTTCAAGGCGGCCATATGTGCCGGAGGCCCAATACATTCTTTTCCCATTTTATCAGCAACTGGCAGCAGTAGCCAGCAGGTGTCTCGATTGGTTTCTGTGAACCCAGTCACTTTGTCTGGCTACACACACACACACACACACACACACACACACACGCACACCCACGTCTCCAGGCTCCAGGCCCAGTTTGCTCTTTGAGTTGAGACCCTCCAGAACGCCATGCAGAATAACAATCTTCTCTCTGACAGCGACGCTGAATATGTCTATGTGCAATCATCGGCTGCACACCTCCCAGAAAAAACCTGCATCATTTCTCACATTGATCCACGACGTGAATAGATTGACTCATGAATTTTGTTTGCGAGTGCATGTGTGCATTTGCTCTGTGTTACTTAACAATTCTGCTGAAATCACACATCCACAGGTTTTATTTATATATTTCTTTTTTCTTTTTTTTTTTGAGGGAGGGCCATGGAGCTGAGCGGATCAGAATTTTAAATGCGAACTGATCCCACAGAGGAGAAATGTGCAGTCTCTGCTTTTTGGATTATTATGTAAGAGACAACCTACGTCTTCACTGAAGCCTTTTCACTGTCGGCTCATTTTTAAAAGTCCAAATAGTGTTGTGAATGTCATCCTCGGCCGATAACGGCTGTAATGTGAAAGCAGAACTAAACGTGCCTTTGCATTTGTTCCTACAGAAATCTGCTCTTGATTAATGCATGCTGGCAGGCAGGAAGAAGAAGCCAGCTTGTTACCTGAGCAGCTGTTACCAGTGAAGACAATCTGTTGAGGTGTAGAAAACACCATCTGAGAATAAGGTAGCTTATATGGATTAGGTATCCATAGTTTGAAAAGAATCCCATTTCTCCATCTTACCCCTCCCCCTTACCCCTACCCCTTACCCCTTCCCCTACCCCTTACCCCTTCCCCTACCCCTTGGCCCTTGAAACCAAGAGTTAAGGGGTAGGGGTGAAAACATATCCCTATGAAATGGGACACCACTTGGTTACATCACTATACAGTATTGATCAAAAACTTCCAAGATGCCGTCTCTGTCAGTCAAATGCGTGGGTTTTGACAACAGTGTCATATGCATTTATATATTAATACATTTTATGTTCACTTTGGTGATGAAGAGGCAGATGTTATCTGTCTAGTACTTGGGTCTGTTTGCAATACATACGTGTATACACACACACGGTGTGTTGTATATCTGTTTCAGATATCACTGTTTTGAATGTCATTGATGTTCAGAAAAAACATTTTGTTAACAAAAATCTGTCTTTATTGCCCAATAAATTAGACATAACAGGCAAAAACATTACGTTAAACATATTATATTACAGAACCATTATCAACTAGTAGAACCATAACTTACATGTCACACACATAAAAAGGCACTCAAATGTATAAAACTTTAAAAAAAAGACACAAGATTTGAAATCAAGAATGATCCTGACAAAAAACCTCATGAAAGTTTTATCAGCCCTCCTGAAACCTTGGTTTATGCAAAGATACTTTTTGTTTTTACTACAAGTGTCACCCAAGGGTTTTGACATTCTGATTATTTGGAGCGATAAAACACTAGAAACAAATCATTTCTGTAATGAAAGCATTCACTTTTTGTCCCCAAAATCTCATTAGCTCATGCAAAGCAAAGATTATAATCCAACCTAAACACGCCCTTACACAGCAAGTGGGAGCTGCGGCACAGAACATGAACATTATGGATCGATATCCCAGTCATGCTTTATGCAACATGACTCACATAGAAGAAGGCCTTTGATAATTGAATAATTTTCATTCTCTGTTGTGTGCACCTTAAGCTGAATTTATTCCCCTCCCAAGCATCCCATTTCACTATTCAGTTCCTCCAGTTAATTTTATGGTCTCTGAACAAGTTGAAAGGGACTGTTCCTTTGTGAATGTGTGCAAGAGGACATGAGGAAGGGGACTACTGATATTAATTGATTTTGCAGCGATTCCTCTCATTCCCGAGTGCCGGTGACGTTTACAATAATCTGTCACCGATTTCATTGAATAGTGTTAGGCTTCAGGGAACATTGAGACCACAGAAAAGGTGATCGTCAGCATTATCCAAAGATGATTCAGGTCTGCACTTTCAGACAAATATTGGAAAAAATAGTTAGATCCGAGCCAAAGTCTATTTTCTGGCTTCAAAATATGCCGCTATGTGGAATATGGAGGGATCTGCAAAGTGATTACAAACTTAAGTGGATGATTTTGGCCATCCATCCAGTAATAGAAAAGTCAGAGGATCACTAAAGCCAGTAAGATTCATCCTCTGAGGACCAGGAATGTCTAAACTAATTTGCATGGCTATCCATTGTGTCATTTTTTTGAGATAGTACAATGGTGGGCTGACAGATCGACATTGCCATCCCTGGAGCGCAGCATGCCCGGCTAAAAATAGCGATGACCCCCCCTCGCTGACACAGTCTCAACAACAGCTAAACAGTATTGGCCTCAGAATGCAAGAATTTGTTTAAAATCAATTGAATTGTAGCCTAGAGCTCTTCAGTTAAAAACAAAAAAGGAACTGAAATTGTGTGCAACTGCATTATAGAAAGGTTAAAGCATTTTTAAAGGTGATTCTTAAGATGACAGATTAAACTAGCCATTCTCCTCAGGCAGGTTGTTCGGAGCCTCGGGCCCTGACAGATGAGATGCTGTCAGGTTCCTGGTCTCTCTGGGACAGCCCGAGGCGCCCTGTCAGGTGATGTCAGGCTATAAGAGAGTGCTCATACAGCGTTCAAAGCTCTATAACATAGCAAGGACCGGGACATGAAGTGCTTTTAGGATAACTATGGTTGCGATGTGATCTTGTCTCCTCTCTCCCACGTCCTAAAGCCCTTAAAGTATCTCAGAGGAAGATAGCCGTTCAAGCACTCACATCAAATACAGCCACTCTCTCCCACCGCTTGTAAAGGGCTTTGCTACGAGAGCCGAGTGCTATGATATTTTTCACCACAGCGTCCGACTTTTGGCCACTGGGAGCGTCCCAATTTAATGACAGTCATTACTGGTGACCACCGAGAGCTACACTAGAGCAGCTGGAGGACAA
>NC_045738.1:19113155-19123231 GCF_008692095.1 Etheostoma spectabile | reverse complement strand
TGGCTGCAGTCCAAAGAGAATACTGGAACATTTACATAAATTCATAGGTGTAATCTACGGGGGGGTCTTACTTAGCTGCTCTGCAGAGCAGAGGAGGGTCTGGTGAGTCCACACAGCATTCCGAGATGGGAGAAAAGCAAGCTTTGGTTTATTGGCATTTCTTTAAGCCAATCACAATTATCATGGGCGGTGCTAAGCTCCGCACGGAGCCATGGTAAAATAGTTGCGTGGGAGAAAACTCAAATTGGACAGATAGTCTAGCTAGCTGTCTGGATTTACTCTGCAGAGATCTGATGAGCAGTTAACCAAAGTTAACCTTTATGTTAACTTTAGTCCCTCCCAAATTGATAAATCTGTTGCTCCTCTCAAAAAGAAGACGATGAAGCAAAGGAAACAAGCACCTTGGTATAACCCACAAATTAAAACAAGTATTGCAAAAACTTGAACGTAGATGACGTTCCACCAAACTGGAAGAATCTTCTTTAGATTGGCAAGACAGTCTGAAAATGTATAGGAAGGCCGAATACTCATCATTAATAGATGAAAATAAGAACAACCCAAGGCTTCTTTTCAGTACTGTAGCCAGGCTGACAGACAGTCACGGCGCTATTGCGGCATCTATTCCTATAGCTCTGAGTAGTGACAACTTTATGAGCATCTTCAATGATAAAACTATAACAATTTGAGATAAAATTCATCACCTTTTGCCCTGAATTTCTAACGGTTCACCTGTAAACACAGAAGCACTAGAAAGAAAGACAAAACCGGACATATAGTTAGACTGCTTCTGTCCTATAGACCTTCAACAATTAATGTCAAAGGTCTCTTCAGCTAAGCCATCAACCTGTCTCTTAGACCCCATCCCAACGAGGCTACTTAAAGAAGTGTTACCCGTGGTTAACGCTCAATCACTAGATATGAGCAATCTGTCTCTATTAACAGGTTATGTAACACAGTCTTTTAAAGTAACGTGGCTTGAGAAAGTTTACACACCCATGCTAAAGTTGATTAAAAAAAACATCTTTTGGACATTGATCGCAATGCCTTAATTTAAAAAAACTTAGGAAAAGCCAACCCTTTTAAGGACACCAATTTTATTTATTTATTGTAAATAAATAAATGTTCTTCCTTAAAATACAAGGGGCATAAGTATGCACCCCCCTATGCTAAATTCCCATAGAGCCAAGCACATTTTTATTTTTAAAGGACAGTTATTTCATGGATCCAGGATACCATACATCCTGATAAATTTCCCTTGGCCTTTGGAATTAAAGTAACCCCCCCCCATCATCACATACCCTTCACCATACATAGAGATCGGCATGGTGTTATTTCATTTAGCTTAATAGCTGGTTTGATTTGCATTGAAAAATGATATTATGTAAAGTTCCCCATGCCTAGCTTAACCCCCCCCCAATGTTACGCCCTTGCAAATGATCGTTTTACATGCAAATAATGATGAGTAAGTGTTAGGATCCTGATATACATGAAGATACAATGCCAACTGGGCATAAATAAAGAGCAGAAATATTTATTGAAATGTAAATGTTTGTATTTTTTTTAAATATATTCCACAAGAAAAACTATTCTACGTTATTAAATACTATTGTTTACATTTTAGTTTCCAAAACTAACTGTCCCTCTTATTATAAAGCAAACCAACCACAAACATTAATGAGTACACACTTTATTGCCTCAGTGACAAAAAACAGACACAAAATGCATCACATAATTACATTTGACAAACTTGTTGTGTCAAAAAATAAGAAGTTCTGATGAATAAAGCCCTGAAGTGCGAACATGTAAACAAACATTCCCTGACAGTTTCAATAATAAGAAGATGAGCTGTGAAGTAATGAAAAAAACAAAAACAATCAAATTCAAAATCCCCTAACTGGCTCTGTAATTTGTTCTCATGGAAAATGGCCCTAATTAAAGTTTAACTAACTTTATCCCTGCACCCATGATTTTGGTCATACACATCTCCCAACAGACGTGTGAAAATCGTCATCTAGACAAAGAATTAACATTAAAATGCCATATTACGTCTTCTTGTTACTCGTATTAAATCAATTATATTACACAGTAAAATAACTGAGTGGACGGTGGCTGAGTAGCTAAAGACGCTGCTCTAAAAATATAAAGGTCACAAGTTTGATTCCCAGAAAAGATAGGGTGTGTTCATCCACTGCGATGCATTCTGTTGGAGTGTCCTTGAGAACCCCACCGGGCTCCTATCTGCTCACTGCAGGTCACCCTGGATAAGAGCTCACCTATTGCTCTTACTGTAATTGCTTCTTGATTATCTTTGACTGTACCGTGTGCCTCCACCGAGGCCCATTCACTGAGTGACACATCACCGTCTGAGCGTCCTCGACACAAATCCTGTCATAAAAAAAAATGTACGTAAACTTTGAAATACAACACAGAACAATGACGGTACAAACTAATGGTACGCGTTCACTGTGGCGTGGCGGGGATCGCCCCGCTTCGCCGCATCGGGCGCTCATGGTGGGCCCGTCACTAGCAGCTATCTATTTATCTATAATGACCACTGACGAGCAAAGAAAACACGCTACACCTTCCTACAACCGCGATGGCTGCACCTGATTGGACACCCACTTCACATGGGAATGTCTGCTCCCAAATTTAAAAACAGAACACCATAGCTGCTAGTTTGGAAACTTTCTCTTATTTTACAAAAATGGTCCACCGAAATAGTATGCAAGAATAAAGCTACAGCTGCTAAATCTGTCTTCATTTAAGATCAACAACGGACAGTTTAAAACATGTTTCTGGGATTTCAAAAGCAGCGAGTCGAGCTGGACTCCCCCTGATTTGGATAAATTGGATTCAAAATTATGCAAATGAGGAGCGGGCAACTTGTCAAGCCCGTTTCTCGAAAGTGGCCGCGGCGCTACCGGAATGCATTGGGCAGCTGTTTACTAGGAAATGCCTCTTTCCAGTGGACAGGTACCATTACAAAGATTAATTCTTTAGCTAGTACTATACCTAGCTCAGCTACTCAGTGGGGGGGGGGGGGGGGGGGGGGGGGGCTGGTCATGACATTACAGGTGATCCCACAGCTATGAAACACAAAGAGATAAAGTAGTGAAGAACTGAAGAACTGAACATCAACCAAAGTCCATGATGCCAACCATGTCCTCTCCAGGCTCAGTGTGTCCCTAATGTAAAGTCCTATAGACCTTTTCTAATAGAATCCCATTGCTAGGCAACAGCCTGGCCTCTTGTTAAATTCCTGTCAGTTAATGTCATTCACATACATTACAACAGGAAATTAACTTGGGGCCATTATGTTAATGTTTATCGTGAAATGGTCTATGAAGTCATGTAAATCTAAAGTCTTCTTGATGTTTGTGTCGCATGAAAACCTGGACATATTTACAAAAAGTCTTTTTGTTTACAAAAGGTTATAAAATCAATTAAATAGATGATCACAAAACATGTCAGCTAGTGTCTGCGTCCACCTCTGCCTCTGCCTCTCCTTCTACCTTGGCCTATCTGACGGGGGGAAGCCTTGTGTGTTTCCTCTCTACCATCGACCTCCACTTCCAGCTCACGCTCATTCACAAGAATCTCATCTTCTGGAAGGAAGATGACCTCTTCCCCCTCCTCCAAGTTTTGCCTCTCCCCTTCTTTTGTTGCAGCTTCCTGTGTCGTCTCTAGCTGCTCCTCTACCATCACCTCCTCCTCCTCCTCCTCCTGCTGCTGCTTCGCTGTAGGGTTGTTGTTTATTGTAATGGCCGTCGCGGTGATGGCGTTGTTGATGCTGTTTTTACTGGTTGCTATGGCCTGCTCCAGTTTAAGGCGATACTGCTCGGCCTCCTGCTCCTTCTGCAGGAGCTGCTGCTGGTACCCCTCGGCTTTGAGATTGGCTTCCTGCAGCTGTCGCTGCAACTGCTCGCGACTTTCTTTCACCTTCTGGAAATATACAAAAAAATAATAATAATAAAAAAAGTCAAATATATGGGAACTTTCCTTAAAGGTACTGTAGGACTGTGAAGATCCAGGACTTAGCCAAAGAATTTAAACATCTTGAACATTTTGAACAACTTCTCAGTCCCACCCCCCTTCCTGCTGAAGCCCAAACTGTCTCTTAAGCCCCCCCCAGTTAGAGCGGAGGATTTTTGCAAATCGCACGGAAGGATGTAGGTGGTGCTAGCGGAGCCAGATTTTTTATATTTTTTTATATTTCATGCTTCATGTAGTACTACTCGAACATAGGGTGAGTTGGATGTTGAACTTAATGTACAAGTTGAAAGAAAGGAAATGATGGTATATGACTGCAGTTCTCAAAAGTGTCGCTCAAAGGTCGGCGTCTGATTTTTATTCAAGCTTAGAGGTCCGGAACGATTGGCAATTAAAAAAAGGAGCATTTAATACACTCACTTTTAACTTTCAAGCAATATGTATTCAAGAATTCATATCACATAGAATTTGGTGTCGGGACCCGGCGATACTTTTCATCGCGCTTCATGCAGTAAAAGTAAGGACGCTTTTGTAGCTTTCTTGTTTTTTTCCCAATGTTTTTGTTGCTCTTTTTTTGACAGTTGTGACGTTACAATTCATACTGTATACTCCTAACACAAGGGCTGGGTCCGGATTGACTTGCCGTTTGGTTGATTTCAGGTTTAAATTAAATGTAGTTTAGTCAACATTATTGTATAACATACAATGTAAATGTAAATTATGTGCAGACCCCAATTACATGTATACAATTACAAGCTAATTGTAATATTGACTTAATCGAAGAAAACACTTGTATCCCAAGTTAACCAGTACATCTTAAGATAAACCTAGCATGTAAAAGGTTTACACAGTTATAAACATATATGTACCTAGGTACTTCTGGCTTACCTTGTCTTTTAGGCCGACGTGATTGGCTGAGAGGTCTGTGCTCCTCTTGCGTTTGGGTGTAGCCTGCTGAGGATCCTCAACCACCACCTCCTCTGTGATTGTGCCGGCTGGCAGAGCCACCACTGCATCGCAGAACAGGAAAATGTCAGAGGAGGGTCAGTGCAGAGCTGTCAACATTGTTTCCGTGTGTTGCAATCTCGGATTGTGTGTGTGTGTGTGTGTGTGTGTGTGTGTGTGTGTGTGTGTGTGTGTGTGTGTGTGTGTGTGTGTGTGTGTGTGTGTGTACTGGTAGTTCTGCCAAACCTATTCTATCTATGTATGCAAAATGTCAGTGTGGTTCCCTGTCCGTATGATTGGGTTTCATTTCAGAAAAGCAAGTGTAGTTTCTTTTTCCATTTTCTTTAAAAGCTCAGAATAATGAGTTCTCTTTTTCTTATACTTCTGTCTTTGATTTAGTAACGCCCACCTACCTGTACTTACAACAAACAACTTAACTGGTTTTCATTTGCTTCTTTTTCTCCTCGAGACCCGGCTTGTAATAATGTTTTACATATTTCAACAGCATTTCTGAATGAACTTTGAAAATCTTTTTCTTGACATCCAAAGATGACAAATAGTTCCAAGAGTCTAATTTTCCTGTTTTGTATGTTCTCCCATCACATTTAAACCCATTTAATAAGCAGCTTTTCCCCAAAATGCAAGTAAATACAAACTACAATCTAGTCTGTACTAGTCCCAGGCACTATAAATGGGCCTCTGTTTTGTGTGAATTCTCCACAGCGTGTACAGAATTATAACTCTCTAATTAGCTGATTGCTAATGGGTGTACTGTTTTTTTTTTTTTATTCTTGTTGTAGTGCTGCATTTTTAGAAATGATCTGCGTTTTAAGATGTCAGTGCATCCCTATTCTGAGTTATGTCCTGCTCAGTTTTCGAGAGCACCTTTGTGTTGCCTACTCACTCTGCTGCCCCTGCAGGGTGAAGATGTACTGCTGGCCCAGGGACGCTGGCTGCATGTTGCCGTGTTGGTCCGTCACTATGGTAATGACCCTTTGCCCACCGTCGCCCACCACGTGCTGAAAGGTTGCTTCCACCGACTCGGCAGCGATGACGTCCTCTGACTTGCCTGCAGACAACAGTTGGTTTGTATTGTTAGATAACAGGCGCCGCCTAGGACCACTGCCACATTATGATGCTGTTCAAAAATGAACCAAGGCCAGTAATGTTACACAACCACAGAGAAGACGAGGACAAGGATTCCAATTTGCACATTTTCAAACTTTCGTTGGATGGTCAAAGACATTTCTAAATTAACACGGTTGCTACCGAGAAGCTAATGTTTGTTGTTTTATTCTGTCAAGAATAAGAGAATACATCCAATAAAAAGAGTGAATGGGTCCCTTTTCCAGTTCCATTCATTGGTAATTCATTACTGTCTTGTCTTTATCTCAGGCCTCAGGGTTATTCTTTACAAAATAAGATTTTGGCAGTGGGGGAAGAAGTATTCAGTTTCTAGTAAAAGTACTAATACCACTCTGTAAAAATACTCTATTACAAGTGCTGCATTTAAAATGTTACTTAAGTGAAAGTATGTATGTATCAGTATCAATCAATCAGTATCAGGACAATTAAAAGTACTCAATGCAGAAAGATCCTCACATTTTAGAAACTGGAAACGATCTAAACAGTTCTGTCAATCAACGTGTTTGATCGGCAAATCATTTCAGCTGGACATGTGGGCCGTTATATTGATGGGTAGTTTAATTTGTATTAAAACATCATATCTAATAAACTACATGTGTTTTGTGTGCAAAAGTCTTAATGTGTAAAGTAACTAGTAGTTAAACGTAGAACGTGGCATGAAAAGAAAGTAGTAGCTACACAAGTACAACTACAGTACAAACTTCTGGTTTGTACTTAAAGGTCCCATGAAATGAGAATTTCACTTTATGATTTTACTTTCTTCACTGGACCTTTAAGTACAACACTTAAGTAAAGGTACTTGGTTACATTCCACCCCTGGATTTTGGCAAATTAATTCTTGTTCCAAAACTGTCTGCCATTTTGTTTTTATTCTAGATCATCCAGTCCAGATGTTTCTTAATTTGTCGTCAAATATGATATGTCTCTTGAGATAACACAGTAAGTCTCCTGAGGTTTCTTTTTCCACCTGCACCTTGATTTCACATCCTCTTTCACCAGCTGTTTATTCAGTCTTTTTTTTTTTGTCACTTAACGTCTATACTTTATCACTGCACCTAAACACAACTGATGGATGCATGCGTGCTGCCTACCTGCACTGGTTTTGGTGGCGGTGACCAGGTCTGAGAGGTTGACCAGACCACCATCACGGATGATGTAGTGGGACTCCGGGTCAATGTTTACCTGGTTCTGCATGCCGTCCTGTGCACACACATATAACAGGAGCTGTGGTTACATTACATCCTGTTGCAGTTTATGATAATGTACAGTACATGCTGATCTGTTGCATAAGAGAGTGAGAACATTTCAAATGAAATCATTAGGGATTATATTCAACAAATATGAATTAACCCCACAATGACTAATTATTTAGCTATTTGGGAGAAGTGGAAGGAAAAAAGCTGTAAACAGTGACATATACCTTCTTGGTTGATATGGCGATAATGTTACGTCCGTTTACTCTCTTTTAGCTCTGTTTTGCTCTCCACCAATTCTGATACATGGGCCAAACCTCTCGGGACATCAAATTAATCCAGGAGGTATTTTGAAATTTTAAATACTGAAACTATATCTTAATTTCAGATTATTTTAATTGATACTTGCATGCCTTTTGGAGGGAGAAAGTGGTATATATATATATACAATTTCTGCTCTCTTATTACATTTTAGATGAATGTGTAACCCAATTAACGAGTTTCAGGCATAGGGCCCTATTTTTACGATGGTGCGCAATGTTTAAAACGGTTGTACTTAGTGTCTTCATTAATCATAGGTGTGTTTTGAGCTATTTTGATGGCGGATTTGCACATATTTTTATATGTAATGTAATGTTGTGTGCTGCTGCACTTCCCTGTGTGTGTGTGTGTGTGTGTGTGTGTGAGACAAGCATAGTGTGCGCACTGTGCATGAGCCCAGGTGCATTTTACTAATTCGGTGTTAAAATAGCAATGAGATGCTACATCACTGACTATAGACCAGGTTTTTGTTGGTCAATGGCGCCATCACTTCCCTCTGTCTCAAGATAGTACCACGCCCAGAATTCCCCTGAACACACCTCCCTGTAAGACCACTGCGCCCATGGGCGCACAGATGGGCACAGGTGCATTTGCTATTTAAACTACGTGGGTGCTGGACGGGAAATTGGCAACTGCATCGGTCTTAAACTAGCAAAGACACTTACGTCAGGCTTTGTGCTGCGCCGGTTGCAAGATAGAGCCCTTAAAATAAAATACTGAAACACTGTGATGTATTAAAAAAAGACCCTACCAATTGTTTCATCTGTCTGAAACAATGATAAAAGGTTTAAACACAAGATAAGAAAGTAGATAGCATCAGTACTCTGTAATTGAAACTGACACTTTAAGCCACTAGTTTTATTTTATTAGAAAAGAGTCACAGTTGAGCAGTTTTTGGGGCCCTGAAGAATAACGGTTGAAAGTGACAATTACTTTGAGAATCACTTCATTGATCATATGACAATTCTTTTTTTAAAGTGGCCCATTTTCCAAGCAAAAGTAATCCCGCTGTTTATGTTGGATACAATGTGATGGCGGCAATAGGTGTATGCAAAGGTTTAAAACCAATAGTTTGTTTTATTGTTTATTCACTGGTGATTTAATTTCAGTGTGGCGATTTCATTTGAAGGAGACATTTTATCTGCTCAGACTTGATAAGAAAGAGAAACAATGGTCATTATTTTATGGATGGCACACTAACATTTCTTTGTGGCTTTATGTCTGTGTCTGAACCTAAATATGTCCAGTGGTTTATTTTTCTTAGAAGCTAAAGTGCTTCACTTCCTCAGAGAACAAACGCATATCATGGTGCACTCTCGGGTGTAGGAGCCACATAATGTATGTTGTTTATGGTCTCATTTATATTATTATTGTTATTATTATAATATTGTCCACTCATATTGTAGGTGGTGGGTGTGTTCATGGCGGCTCGAGCGGAAGTTGTTTGCTTCACCTGTTCACCTGGGTTTTTGGGCTTTGACAGAGAGCGGGTGAGTCTGGGAGCAAAAACTTTCTATCGACCGCCGCACTTATAGCGACACAAAGTAATTTGGTAACTGCAGTACTAGTTGTATTGTATGTGTGGAGGAATAAATTATTGCAATACAATCTCGCAGCAGCACTTTGTGGGACAGCTTATAGCCGCAACAACGGGGATTCAGCCCTTTCAAACAGTGACCACAGGGGAACATTTCTCACTCTTGGCCACTTGTGGGTGTTTGTGTTTCATAAACATGTGTCAGTGGCCTTCTGTGTGCAGCCATCTCGCATGGGGCAACCAGCTGCTATTGCTCGAGGCCCTACTATCTGTATCCTGGCTGGTTGGAGAGTCCCGTCCAGGGAGATGAGTTATCTAATGCCAACTAGAACCTCCTACGTACCACCTGAAGTCCCACAATCACCTCTGTTACATAAAGCCTTGGTAGGAGAGTGTGTGGACCTTTTATAATCTCATTTTTCAAATACTGTGACCACTAACTTCAACATAATCATCAACCACAATTCTGTCATTGTAATTTTAAGTGTGGATTCTTAATGTTTTTAAAGACAAGGTCTAATCCCATCTTGTGTGAAATGGTGTCTAAATGCGGGTGTTATTGTAAGAACTGTTTGTGCAACATGGCTGTCTGACAGAGAGATGCTGCACGGCCACTGAAACCATAGCAACGGCGGTGAGAGTCCAACTGGAGCTTTGCTAGTTGCACTTAGAAAACATTCAACCTGCTTTTTGAAATCACAGGGGCACTGTGCAAACATGTCTTTTCTCCTCCTTTCCGTCTTTTTTTTTTTAATCTCCTCGGCTCCCCCATTTATCTTCTTCTTCCCCCTCCTTTCTGTTTTCGCTCTCCCCTAAGCTCTGTCCATCTTTCTCTATGCCTCTCTCACAAGCCCCTCATTTACTCATCATGTCTTCTCGTCTTCCCCGCCTTCATCTGTCTGTCCATCTCTCTCGCTGTTTCGCCTCTCGTCTTTATTTTAGCC